>NW_024426996.1:18820094-18856252 GCF_017311325.1 Ursus maritimus | reverse complement strand
ATGCAAAAGAGAAGCATTGTTTTATGTTTTTGCAAATCTTTTTGATGTTTGGCTTAGTTTAAGATAGCTGGATTTGCATATTGACCTTTGCATTCTATCTGGTATTATATTACATATCACATAATGCCTGGAAAAGTCCACTGAATGAGAACAAAAAGGCAAATAAGGTCTCAGTATTGTCATAATAACTCTTCCCTTCTGCGACTTCCTAAAAAGATCTTGGGGACCCCCACTGGCCCCTGAACCACACTTTGAGAACCACTACTGTAATTTATGATCCCCATACTACATTATGTGGCATTGGTGGTCCCATCTACCACAGTGGCTGTCTTTGGCATTTAGCCCAGTGACCATACTAATTGGCTACCCCAACCATAGTCTTCCAACAATGGCAAAAAAAAAAAAAAAAAAGGATTACAGGATTGCAAATTATTCAGCTCTAGTGTGTTTTCTCAACTCCCAAGTGTAAGTAAGTAAATGAATGAATACATAAATGAATGAAAAAATTAAACTGTTCTTCAATTTTAATATTTTCATTTACTTGATCTTGAAATTAGATTATAGTCCCTACCATGAAGCTGGATTAGCTGCATTCAATCTGAGGTTAATGGAGATTAGACGAAATTTGGCTTTTTGTATGATCCTTTATCACTCTCCCAAACCTTGTAAAATATGGAGAGAAACCTGCCACATGTTGGGCTTCTAGTCAGCTACAATAATCCATTCAAGTATTCATCCATTGACCAATTGTTCTTTCAACCAAAAGACTTATTCAACCCTGGGGATTCAAAATTTCAAAAGGCAAGGCCTCTGTCTTCTACAAATTCACAGTCAAATAGACTATGCTGTAATTCTATAATCCATGCATGTGTTTACTCATCATGCACTAATCCATTCGATAAATATTTATTGGGCACCTACTATGCTTCATCATTGAAGCAGGTGGAAGAACCATTTCTTGCCTTGTAGAATTCAACCAACTAGGGCCACAAACCTGAATAAGTAGTTAAAATACACTAAATCACAATGAAAGTAGGTGCAAAACTCTATAGGAACCTGGAGGAGAAAAATAAATATTTGGCTAGGGAAGTTAAAGGAGATTTCTAGCTTGGGACGAGGCCAAAAAACAGATCACATTCTGTGATCTGAAAGAGCCAGGTTCTAATACCATCTCCACCACTTTCCGACCACTTAAACCTAAATCATAGGCCATGAATACAAATGTGATCTCGTCTGTGCAGTGCCCAGGCCAGTGTCGACTATCATCATTAGAGAAGTGATGGCATTATTTAGGAGGAAGTGAATCAGGCATACATTCTAGGTGAGGAAACCCACAGATGCAAAAGCAAGGAAACATGAAAGAGTGTGTGTTACCCTAGAAATGAATGAAATCAAACAAGATGGGTAAATTTGGAAGAGCAAAATACCACAAGGCCCTTACTGAGGTAGGATCAGAATTTTACTGCTTTTGTTCATCTATCACTCCCTGTAACACCTGCAGAGTAAAAGTAAGGTGTAAAGACGGTGACAACGTACATCACAATGTTGAAAAAAGACAAAGAGGAGTAACTTTCTGAGAATAAGCCTAGGTAACTTTTCGTAGTTGTTACCAAAAAGTGGGTCTGCACGGAAACGAGCATTGCAATGAGCTGGAGGCAAAGATATGGTTCAGGGAGGCCTGACCCACTGTCATTTCTCGCTTTGGATGAAGAAGTGGCTTTGTCAATTTGAATTGAATTGGAACAAGAACCAGAAAAATACATTTGTAAACATTCTCTTGAGCAGATGGCCATAGATTGTGAATTCTTCAGAGAGGAATTGTAAGTTTATTCATAAAAGCGCCGTGGTGGCCCTTTCTCCAGGGCTGAGGCAGCTCTTCTGCGCAGGCGCAGTGCTCTCAGAGCGGCTGTACCCGCCACAAATGCTCGAGGCTGCGGGAAGCTAGGCTCCGTGGCCACTCTGAAGTATGGTATCTCTCTTAGCTTCCGAGGGCGGCCATCACATACCACCACAAACCCAGCGTCTCAAACAACAGAAATGTGTTGTCTCACCTTGCTGGAGGCTAGAGGTCTGAAGTCAAAATGTCAGCTGTTCCATGCTCCTGCTGAAACCTGAAAGGGAGAATCCTTCTTTGCCCCTTATCGCATAGCATTCGTCCTGTGTGACTGTTATCCAAATGCCCCTCTTCATGCGGACGCCAACCCCTGGATTAGAGCCCACCCTAACGACCTCATTTTAACTTAATCCCATCTGCACAGACCAATTTGCAAATAAGATCCCACTCACAGTTACCAGGGGTTAGGACTTTAACATATTTTTTGGTGAAAAACAATTCAACTCTTAACAGTATCCTTGGCTAATTAATTTTGGACCTGAATCTCACAGTGGGTGTGTGCTGGTGGTGGTGGAAGTCAGGCCGAGTCCCTCCTCCTACCTGTTCAAAACCTGCCTGAAATTACACAAGATCATGAAACCAAGATATCAGAGTGGCTTTGAATCACAACTGAGGTTTCGTTTGTGAAGGAAGAAGTAACTTGCTATGTCTAGAGAGTAAGTTTGGGCCAAATTTTGAACCATGCAGGTACTTGCACCTGACCATTTAAGCAGTGAAGGGTTATTGATGTTTCTAACTCACAAAGCGGTAAGACTCAGCCTGTGTTATAGAGAAGTTGACCTGACCTGTCAATAGTGTGAGTGACAAATGGTCCAGGCAAATGTAAAGGCAGAAAGAGCAGTTCGGATATCACCACAAGGGTCTTAGAAAGAAGCTGACTGGCAAGGGCTGGGAATATGTGTGTATAGGGCAGTAGACGGGTATGCCGGACAAAACTGTGACCCTACAGAGGAGGGAAGGAGAAGGATTAGGGACACTCTGAGTGACCTACTGTATCTGACTAGTGAGAAAGACAGAAGAATTGATATTAACTCTGGCGCGATGAGCTTGGTTAAGTGGGTGGGATGTGTCACCATTAACTGGGACTGAGAGTTCAGGGGAAAAAAAGTGCAGATTTTACTAAGGGGTGAAGAAACTACAATATAGAAGATGCTATACAGGAATAATAAAGGCGTAAGTGTTATTAAAAATATTTAGGAAAAACTGCGTTTGTCTGTTATGTAAGGACACTAAGATGCAGTGTCTTCTACTCTAAAGGCTTGTAACAACCCCACACTCAAAGTGTCCCAAAGAACTGATTGTTTCCCCTTTACTGTCAACTTGCTCCACTCCCCCACAGCCTGTCCTGTCTTCTCTACCTTGGTGGGTGACACTATGATTTACCTGTCTTTCAACTCATAAATCTGGAATCTTCCCAATGCCTCTCTCTTCCCAAACTCTCATTATCGAGTCATCAAGTCTTGCCATTCCATCTTGTAAATCTCTTGAATCGACCCTGCATCTCCATTTCTATGGTCTCTGCTTTATTGAAGGTTGTAGCCTTCTCTCATCTGTTCTATTACACCATTAGCACCTTACCAAGTCAATTCCCCAGTGCACTTGAACTCATTCCAACTATACAAAGTGCTCTTTGCACAGTGCAAGTCTGATCATATTGCTATGAGACAGCTTATCCATGCTAAGACCTGGCCCTGCCCCCTGCCTCACTGCCTGTTAGATAAAGTCCAAACTCCATAACCCGACCTACAGAGTCTTGTATGTTTTTGCCCCAGCTTATCTCTAGACTTTGTCTCTTTCTATATGGCCCACCTTCTCAGTACATTTTAGCACGTTTAAGAAGTTTGGAACTTTACAACTTCTGAATACCCCTTGTTTCTTTTTTGTATTATGTTTCCTCCCCTGGACTCACGGCCCTTTTCATGTTTTACCTGACACTTCTGTGCACAAATCATCTTCCTTTCTCTCTCCTACCTCTGTATCACAGCACACTTCCCCTGTTACACTTACTAACACTATATGTCATTTTTGATGCAGCTGACTACCCAGGTCACCAGCAAACTCCTTGAGGGCAGGACACCCAAATTCCGTTCCAAAAACAGACAGAACATCTATTTTATTTCATGCACTATTTTTTTGCTCAAGATCCAAAGATGAGTGGGTTATTCTTGTCAAGTTTATAAAACCTGTGGACCAAAGAATTGGATTATTCAGACATTGAAAAGGAGCTTACAGCCTAATAGGAGAGCCAAAGTAAATGAAAATGTAAAAAGAAAAAATAAGTTGGTACAGTCAAAAATGAATTATTACAGGTCAGAATTTTAATGTGTTTGGTTAAAAGCTACTTCAAGACGCACAGGCCAGAGTAGCTACAGTATTATCTTTAAAGCAAACCATACAGATCAAAACAGAACAAAGTGAGAGTGAATTTCCAAATATAAAAATGATGACATTTTTTAGTTCTTTTGAAGAAGTCAGTAGACCGATACATTGCTTTTGACATTTTATTTGTACTAACTAAAGTAACTCTCAACTCTGTTTTTCTCCAGTCAAAATAGAGAAGTGGTATAAAAATAAATCTATTTTAAAAAATAGTAGAGTAGGTAAGCTATACATTTTCTGATCAGAATTGACCTCTAGGAACATTTGACTTGGCTGTGACTGATGGCAAACCTTTTTCCACTGCCATCCACACCTGCAATCCACCCACATTCATTTCTCACTGGCGTTAGTGCAGTCATGTCCAAAGTGAACTCCCCTACTCCCCTCTTGCTCTCCAGGAAAGTATAATCCTCTTACTCTGTTCTCCACACAGCAGTAGACTATTTAGAATCAATGTTTTACTTTCTTCTTAAAATCCTTCAATGGCTTCCCACTTCATTAGAATAAAATCCAGACTGCTCTCCAGATCCCGAAGGCCTGCGTGATCTGGCGCCTATCTCATGGGACTCATTGCCCTGCAGCAGCACCCATCACTGGACTTCCATTAAGATGTCTGCCCTCTCATGTCAAGCTCTTTCCACCCCCAGGGCTTTGGTCTTCCTGTTTCTTCTGCCTGGAAATTTTCTACCTCTTCTCCAAATGACAGCTTCTTTCATCTTTAGATCTCAGCTTAAATATTACCTTCTCTTGGAGACCTTATCAGCTCTCAACCTCTAAAGATGGCCCTATATTTGTCCTTTCCTCTGCTCATTTGTTTTTATAGCATTAATTTTGTTTAATCTTTAATTAGTCTTTGTTTATTTTTAATTAATTACCTAATTGGTCTTTGGGCTCTCGATCATGCTAGAAAGGGAGCTCCATAAAGAAAGAGACATCTCTGACTCATTCATTTTGGTATTTCCAGTGCCTCGCACAATAACTGGCTCATAATAAGTCACTCGGTACATGTTTATTGAATGAGTGATCCTTTAGAGTTCATTTTATGTTATATTCATAGAAAGTTTTACCATTTTAATTATATTTTTATGGGTGCTTTTTATTGACTTTGTATCTTCTTCTTTACTAAAGTTTTAGGAAAGTAAAGATCAAGTCCACTTTGTTTGCTGATGTGTTACTGGAACCTTGCAAGTAATAAGGTCCTTAATATCTATTTATTCAATAAATGAATGTATGAAATAATTATTAGTTAATGGAAGACACTTAAAAGGGTCATATTAAAGTATCCCAAAAAAAGTATCCAGACAATTCATTGTATTAAAACAACACAAATGAACTCTGCTCTCAATAATAACTTTAAAAGTTAAAATCTAATAACCAGCCTGTTGGATAGAGATTTCTCTTTCTTTTTTAAATCAGTGATCCAGTCTTGTATGTTAGCAACTGCTTGAAACAAACTGTTTATGGGGATAGACTGTACTCAAAAGCACCTATGATGTATAATAACCTAGAGCTTATTATTTAGATATTGGCCTCAGTATAATTTTGATAGAAAGCTCCAGTGAAGAGGTTTCCAGAATGGATATTGAAGCGTAATCTTGACCCATACTTCTGCTGTGTGGAAGTGTTCGTGCCATGGTGTCAAATGGTTATTGCGGTAGGTAGGTGGCAAACATGTCCACAGTACCCTATATCTCCTTCCACTCAGAGGGAGAGTCTATTTTCCTAATTGTTGAGTCTCTGTTGGCCCTGGGACTTGTTTCGATCAACACAATATGGCAAGAGCGATACTGTGCCAGTTCTAAGTCTCAGCCTCAAAAGGCCTTACACCTTCTGCTGTTGCTTCTTAGAAATCTGCAAATGCCATGTGATCTGGCTTGGCTAGCCTGCTGGAAGTTGAAAGAACACATGGAGAGAGACCCCAGTTCTTAAAGCTCTCCCAGCTGAACCCATCACAACCAGCCAGCCTGGCCCTGCGGCAAGTGGCCTGCAGATGCGGATGAGAGCCCAGTTGTATTCGTTTGCTAGGCCTACTGTAACGAAATGCCGCAGACTGGCTGGCTGAAACAACAGAAATGTATGTGCTCCAAGTTCTGGAGGCTGAAAGTCTGAGATCAGAGTGTCAGCAGGGTTAGCTCCTTCTGAGGGCTGTGAGGGAAGGCTCTGTCATCCCAGGCTTTCCTCCTCGGCTGACAGACAGCTGTCTTCATGTTCACATGATGTTCTCCCTTCTCTCTGCACATCTGTGTCCAAATTTCCTCTTCTTACAAGGACACAGATCTTACTAGATTAGGGCCCTTCCTAATGACTTCATTTTACCTTAATCACATCTGTTAAGATCTTATCTCCAAATATAGTAACATTCTAAGATACTGGTGGTTAGGACTTCAACATACAAATTTGAGGGGACAAAGTCAGGGGCGGGGTGTGGTGACACAATTCAGTTCATAACACCAACCCAAATCAGCAAAGACAAGGAGAACTGCATAGCTCAAATCTGCCTAGCCCAAATTGCTGACCAACAAATCAGAGAGCTAAATAAATAGCTGTTGTTTTAAGTTACTAAGTTCTAAAGTAGCTTGTTACACAGCAAATGTTGACTGATACAGCCATACTTAATTTAATTTTCGTGTGTTTGCTACTTGGTTTTATGACCATAGACTATTGTAGTCCATTTGGCTCCTCTAATAAAACACCATAGATGGGTGGCTTAAATAGCAAACATTTATTTCTCAACGTTCTGGAGGCTGGGAAGTCCAAGAGCCAAATGCTGGCAGTTTTGATGTCTAAAGAGAGCCTGCTTCCTTGTTCATGGCTGTCTTCTCCTGGTTCACATGACAGAAGGATGAGAGAGCTCTCTGTGGTGTCTTTTATAAGGGAACCAATCCCATTCATGAGGGCTCCCCTCTCTAATCTATTCATGTCCCAAAGATCCTATCTCTTAATACCATCACTTGGAGCTTAGGTTTCAACATGTAAGATTTTGGGAGGGACACAAACTTTCGGTCTAGAACAGCAAACTTTCCAGATATTACTAAGTAAATTACAAGAGCTGTACTGGTTCCATGGAAAATTTGCTGTGATAAACATTTGCTGAAAATATACATAGTCTCTCTAACACTCTAAGGATGAGCTAGATCTCATTTACCGTGACTATTTAATTTTTGCTTTTAAGTGATCCTTTGGGAAGTCCAACAGCAGTGATCACACTATCGCCTCAAACTCAGATTTAGTACTTTCCAGTCATCTCTGCCAAAGGTGTGTTCTTCAAAGTATGTGTTTCTCCAAGTTTAACCCAATCTATTTCCTGAAAAGTCAAATCAAGCTCACCTCATAGCACCCTCACATAGGTAGAAACTATGGTTTATTTACTTTTATGTGTAATGTTGCATATCTAAATACCAATATTTTCACCAGAATTAATTTAGTCTTGCAAAGTTAAATTTCATGCATGTCAGAAACATTTCCCTGATTGAATAAATATTAAAATGAGCAATTCTACTTTCTGACAGAGAGTGTTAAATGTGTTTGGTCATCAAATTGACTTCATATTCCAAAGGATATCCTAATGTTTTTGGCAATGTCTCAAAGCTTTTACGAATCTCCCAGCCAACTGTTGCTTAGGAGGGCAGTTTGTTCACCTAGCAGGAAGTTTTTCTAGTTAGTTCACCTTAGAATCCCATATTGGCCTCTTTTAATTTTTCTTACATATTTAAGCATAGCTAAAATTGTTACCAAGGGATGTTCTAGAAGTTCTACCTGGTTAAGTAGCCTTATTACTCTCACGTGGGGAGACTGATAATTTATTATTCTAATTTTAACTGGATTAAAATCCTACCATCCATATTACACATCTTATTGAGCAATTTTATGAAGAATTTCACAACTGTATGTGGAAAATGCTGAGAATTGAGATGTTTTGCTTTTGAAGGACCATTACTCATGTTCTAAAACTCAGTTTAAACCCAAGTCAATTTAATTTTTATTTTGAAAAAAATTTTTAGAGAACTTATTTTCTTTGGGATTCTTCCTATTGATCTCAGGGTTGTGAATTCAAGCGCCGCATTGGGCTCCAAACTGGGGTGTGGAGCCAACTTAAAACAACAACAACAACAACAACAACAGCAACAACACAAAAAAGTACCACTGTGCTCCCAGTACCACAGGTTCTCACTGTACTGAGGGCTAGTTACTGTTTTGTTTCAAAGTGTCAACATTTTCCCTGTGGTTGTCCGGGAAGATGGTTAGGTTTTGCCACTCCTTGAAATTCACACTGCATTCCTTTCTGCCTTGGCTGTGACTGGGCATCTGCCATTTCCTATGTTCCAGGAAACCCACTGCTTTTACTGGTCTCTATTTCAGTTTGTTAATATGCAAAGTTCATCTGGTTTATGGGTGTAGATTAAATCTTAGATAATTTCATCTGTATTTGCAAACTGACTGTACCAAGTAAGAGCCTGACGTCCATAGTAGGCTGCCAGAAACCCTTTGGTGCTCTGACCTTTCAGTTCCATAGTCTGTAGCTGGGGAAAGTTGGTTTGGCATCTGATCATCACTTCTTTGGTTCAGGCTCTCTTTCTGTCTTTCATCTCTGGCAGTGTAACAACCTCTCTACCATTTCTTTCCTTCCTTCCTTCCTTCCTTCCTTCCTTCCTTCCTTCCTTCCTCCCTCCCTCCCTCCCTTCCTCCTTTTCTCTCTCTCTTTCCTCCCTTCCTTCCTCCCTCCTTCCTTCTTTCCTTCCTTCCTCCCTCCCTCTCTTCCTTCCTCCCTCCCTCCCTCCCTCTCTTCCTTCCTTCCTTCCTTCCTTCCTTCCTTCCTTCCTGTCTTCTTATTGTCTTTTTATCTTCACATGTTGGAGGGCATGGGAGTTCTTCAGTTTCACTTTGCTTTCTTCCTGACTCTGGACATGTTCTAGTTCCCTCGGGGGTCTCTTTCATAATCTAATTTCCTTGAATTTGTCAGAACCAACAAGGAAGTATTTCCTAAACAGAAAGTTTATGTGCCAGACCATATTAGATAATTTTTTTTTCTCCGTATTTTTCTAACTCAAAGAGACATTGATGTCTATATTCGTGGAAAAATTACCATTGGAATCCCTCTTTTCAAGGCTTCTGACAGCCTCTCATGTTCGTAAAATACTTCTTCACACTC
Source organism: Ursus maritimus (assembly GCF_017311325.1). NCBI lineage: Eukaryota > Metazoa > Chordata > Mammalia > Carnivora > Ursidae > Ursus > Ursus maritimus. The sequence continues at coordinate 18,846,830 of NW_024426996.1, read as the reverse complement.
AAAAAATTTTCCAGAGATCTGCAGAGAAATGTTTCTCTGTCCAGGAATATCAACTTGTTAAAAAAACAGACAAACACATAAAACGCGTGTCCGGAAACAGCAGCCAGAATTGTTCCTTTACATTCCTCTGCTCTGCTATTTCAAAAATAGACTTCTGAGTTTGTGATCACTATGACTCCAGGGGCCAGAACACGGAATGTTAATCCAAACAAATGATTTCGACAGTTTTTTAATGAAAATGTAACTCATGTCAGCTAACCTAATCGGTCACCGAGATGGGCAGAAGAGTCTTGCAGTCGGCTTTGTTGGGGGTCCACCCTCTAGGGCATCACGTACCACCTGGGACCGCCCGGATTGTTAGATATGGCAAAGGCACTAAATATTTGACTATCCTAAAAACCTCTTTAGGTATCAGACATTCTGAGAAGTTCAGACAAATTTAGAGTTTTTAAAGAGCAGAAAGTAAAAATACTTCGATGACTGGGATGTATTCCTCGAACCAAAAATGGAAGGAATCCATATTTATTAGGCGTTTACTTTAGGGGAGGCACTTTACAAACTGATCTCTTTGATCCTCACCATAGTCTTTTAAATCCGTACTATATCTCTACTTTATAAATGGGAAACCCGAGGCCTAGGAGATGGTAAGCTCCCTGCCGCAGGTCACGTTATGCCCTGGCTAGTGTGCGGGTATGCTGGAGACAGGACCGCAACCAGCTCCTGCTCAAAGATCCTGCTTACCCCCTCTACTCACATGGCTTCCTAAGCAGCAGAGGGAAAGAGAAAAGGCAAGGAGGTAGGATTGATCTATCTTAATCATACTTCCATGATTTATATTCCATGTAGACGAGGGCCCCAGGAAAACAACGTACGTGTTGTGTAAGACCGCAAAGCATGAAGTGGGGACACTGAACGTATATGTTTTCCACACGTGAAAATGATGCCTGGAAAGGATAATGTCAAAATCAAAGTCTAGCGCTTAGGATCAAGTCATGTGACTCCAGGACCCGAGCATCTGCTTTCATCTGCACAGACCGTCAGAGACAGAGTGGAGTGGGTAAGAACGTGGGCCTCCGGAGCCAGACCGTCCACGGTCAAGTCCCTGTCTTCCTCTCACCAGACGTGCAGCTGCAGGCCAGTTACTTAGCCTCCTTGTGCGAGAGTTTCCTCATTCATAAAATGGGGTTTCAAAGAACAGCTTATCTTTTGGGGTTAAAGGAATTAAATGAACAACACACAAACAGTAAGCACTTAAAGCATGCTGCCTCTCATTTTCCTGTGCTTTGAATCTCAAAAATCCTATAAATCCTTGTCATAACATTAGGCATCAGAGCCGATGGTAATATTGTTAGACCGTCTTAGGAGTTCCCAAGATGTTTCATAGGGTTCCCAGGAACACAATCTATATCAGAAATAGCGAGTAGGAAGCCAGTATGAAGCAGTGGCGGAGACAGCAAGCCATCAAGCCATTTGTTCCTACGGACCAGTATTGGAACCCTGATTCTCCCACCTAGTAAAAATAGAACCAGAGTAACCCAGGTGGGCTTTTTTCCATACCTGTACAATGGGAGAATACGAACTACCTCACAGAACAGGGATTCCTTTGCTTGGTGTCTTTCGAGTTCACCTACTCAGATCTTCTATAGATAATGTCTTATATTTGCGCGGTGTGTTTCAGCTTAGCCCTCGCTTCACATCCATCTCATCCCTAAAACAACTTTGTGAGACAGGTGCATTAGATTAGATTGCAGAGAAAAGCAGAGATTTACCCAAGCTCACAAAGTTGCTAAGTAATTGAGCTAGAACTTGAAGCCAGTTCTTCTCCTGAGTAAAGTCTTCTATACTAGTTTTTCATGTTCCCCTGCTTTCTTCTGAATGTTCTCAGGAGAATTTTTTTAAGAAGATGTAGGCTGGGAGTTATATATGCCTCCACCAAATATGTTACATTGATCAACGTGAAGCAAAGAAATAAAGTCTTGCCTAAAAGCAAGAAGATCCTTTCAGAGTAAAGAAGAAAGAAACACGTGATATGCTTCATCTTTTGTAAATATCTTCCATTTGCAGTTCTCCAGTCAGTAAGGATCATATGGCAGATTCGTTTACGGAGTTCCCATTGAGACTTGAGAGCCCAAAAACAGTAGGCAGGAAAATCAAATGAGCAGACAATCAAAGTTTTTATATTTTATGCTTTCATTTATTTTTTAAAGTATATTGCTTTCATACACATACTAATATGAACATTGAGAAGTCATTTTAAACCCAGTAGAAATATTATTAAATTACAAAGAGGACAGTTGATAGGGATGTGTAGATAATTACTATGATTTTTTTCTCTTTTTTGCCTTAATCCACTGTCAATAACTTATTCCAGTGGTAGAAGCTGACATTTACTTTCATACCTTTTTTAAACTCCTGGGTTTCGGCTGAAGTTCAGTTTCCAGGAAATCTCTCCCCATTTGGGGTCACTGTCTACCACAGCCTCAAATTCCGCCTGAGGTCTTTGCCCATGTACACAATCGTACAACTCATCGTCTGTTCAGGCTGGTTTAGTGGACAGTGCCCATGTGACAAAATTATATCCCTCGGAAAGGAGCTGGAATGAAAGAGAACAGATATTACCCACCCAGGGATGGGGTTTAGTGTAGGAAACTAAGGACGCCCATGGGCCATGATCACCAGCTTTGCCAGCAGGCTTGGATTTTTACATTTTGGTCTTTTGTATCTGTCATGCTGCTTTTTAAAGTGTGCCGAGATACAGAAAGCAGAAAACCCAAGTCTTTTTATCCAGGAAGGCAGTCCTGATGATGTTCACAGGGAGAAGTTTAAACAGAGAAGCAGAAGATCAGCATGTTTTAACAACCACTTACTCCTTGATGGAGAACAAATAAGGGGAGGTACGGGTCAAATAGAAATTCCCTAACAAGCCAAAAGGGACCGAAGAAATAAAACTGTGTATCAAGGATACAGAGATTGATTTTTTTTAAAAGATTTTATTTATTCATTTGACAGAGAGAGAGACAGCCAGCGAGAGAGGGAACACAAGCAGGGGGAGTGGGAGAGGAAGAAGCAGGCTTCCAGCAGAGGAGCCTGATGTGGGGCTCGATCCCAGAACGCCGGGATCACGCCCTGAGCCGAAGGCAGACGCTTAACGACTGAGCCACCCAGGCGCCCCAGAGATTGATTTTTGGTTAATGAAACTAAGAGGATCGACTACATGTCTTTCCCCAAATGATGCCCCTAAATGCCCGGCTATTTGCTATTTCGTCCAATATCACACATTTCCTCCACCCACACCAAAGAGGACCCCTGTAACAGGAAGTCAGGACTTGTTCTGCTGTTCTCTGTGGCTGTTTTGTGAGCTAGTTTATCAGCTGTGCAGATGCGCTGCGAGGCCCTTCGTCGGCTGGGGACCACAAGTAAGCGGGTGGTGCAAAAACGGCCTCACCATGCAATTTAACAGATTCCTAAAAAAGGAACAAAAATCCTGAGAGAAGGCATTCATAACAGTAAAAATTATGGTTGGTGAAACTTGGCTGAATTGGCTGAGGAATTCTTCATCTTTCTAAAAAGATTTGCCTCGTGTTTTGGGGTTAAGTTCAGCCCTGAAAGGGCCTATTTGAAATCACGCTGTTCTTGCATCTGGCTGAGGACATTCTACCCCAAATTAACCGCACACAAATGCCATTTTTAGTCTCTCAACATTTGATGCAGACAAGGGTTCACATCCTTTGAAGCACAATTCTTTAGATTTGCGATGGAGTCAATAAGCATTGGAACACTCATTGTGCTCTGATTAAGTGAATATTCTGCTTAGATAAAATGTTACCCACAATCAATTTTTTCATCACTTCTTTCTTTTTTTTTTTTTAAAGATTTTATTTATTTATTCGACAGAGATAGAGACAGCCAGCGAGAGAGGGAACACAAGCAGGGGGAGTGGGAGAGGAAGAAGCAGGCTCATAGCGGAGGAGCCTGATGTGGGGCTCGATCCCACAACGCCGGGATCACGCCCTGAGCCGAAGGCAGACGCTTAACTGCTGTGCCACCCAGGCGCCCCACTTATTTCTTAAAAACCATGCTAATATGTGTTTGATTAGTTATCTCCACTTTAGAAATCATAGTATACTGAATGTAATTTAATTATTTCTTAAATTTTGGTAACCTGAAAGCAGAGTACTATATTAAATATCTTTAAAAATATCCTTCTGCATCTGTAATCACTAGGACTCCAGGGTCCAGGAAATACAATATAAATAAGAAAATATCTAACTAAAGAATACTGTGTCCAAAAAAAAATGTTTTTGATGGTTTTAAATATCTAGATATGTTTTCAGGTTCCATTATGATTATTAAACATGTATATCCTAAGTGATGTTGAAGAGGATAATGACTTATACCAAACTAAGTCTATATTCTAAAAGATCTCTTTGTAAAAATGGCATGACTTACGTGCATAGCAGTATTATTCTTAATAACTGGAAGATGGAAGCAACCTAAGTATCTATCATCAGATGACTGGATAAACAAAATGTGGAATATACATACAAGAGAATAATACTCAGCTTATTCATACAATGGGAGATTATCCAGCTTTAAAAAGGAAGGAAAGCCTGTCACATGCTACAACATAGATAAACCATGAGGATATGAAGCTAAGTGAAATAAACCCCACTCACGATGACACAAATACTGCATAATTCTACTTCCATAAAAAACCTAGAGTAATCAAACTCATAATAGAAAGGGAAAGTAGAATGATAATTGCCAAGAGTGGGGGCAGGGGGTTGATGAGGAATTACCATCTAGTGGATACAGTTTCCAGAAACTGGTCACACAACAATGGACTGTATTTAACACGACTGAACTGTATGTACACTTAAAAATGGTCAAGAGGGTACATTTTGTTATGTGTATTTTACCACGACTTAAAACTTTTTAAAATTATAAATTCTATGATTTAAGCTTGCAAGTTTGTCATTTTCTTCTCTTATAGATTCATATGTAGAAAAAAATGTAGGTTGATGAGAGGATGGAGTTAAGATTTCACTCTACAGGAAGCATGTAGAACAATAAGAACTTAACTATACAGTAGCCTTGGTTTCCCTTTTATAGCACATAGTGTTGATGGGGAATACATTCTTTCTAACAGAAGTCAAGGAATAGATTATTTTCCTAAAAGTTTGTTGTTCCTTGAAACATTCCTATTCTGTTAATTATCTCCCTTCTGTCTTGTTCCTTTCAGTTCTCCATCCCCATTGACTACCCGTAGTCTACCCAATATGCTCAGGACTCCTGAAATCCATTCGCCTGATTTGCCTCCATCCACCTCTTATTGTTTCCTAGTTCTTTATATAGACAATCATAGATTTATACACAAGTTGGGGCTTAACTGGGAAGTAGTTGATAAGAGAAGGTAGGCATTCTAAACTGTTAAATCAGGATTAAAGAGTCAAGCCCAGAGCTGAGAGAGGAGGCAGTGGAACAAATGATGGTGAGATGGCTAGACCAGGAGTCAAAGGAAAAGAGAGGCCAGAAGACCAAATTAAAGACAAGGTCTTCAGCTAAAGGTGAAAATTGACTTAACAGAAGGCTGGCTTTGGAGGCAATCAGTACAGGATGCAAACATGGATGCTGCCAAACTTTTACAGGTGTTTCCGGGAGGCATCCTTATAATTGGAGGATCCCATCCAACAGCAGCCTTGTTTTAGATGTTACAATCAATGGATCAATGCTTTTTATGATTTTAGCACAGCCTGTATTCCATCCATCTTCATGATAGCTCTACTGAACTCTTTACTCCTTCACGTTTCCATGATTTTATGAATACTACTCTCAGTCTAGCTACAACGCTGTCCAAAAGAACTTGTTCTGTTGATGGAAATGTTCTATATCGCGTGGTCCAGTAGAGTAACCACTAGCCACATGGGATTAGAGACTGATTTATTGGATGTCATAGGTCTAGAATGTTCTTCCGTATTTCCAAATCTGTTGCAGCTCTACTCCCTTCCTTTCCATGTCTAACACTGTAGTGAATACTGTCAGTGTTTCATATACAACATCTCAGATCCCTTTTATTGTTTCTATGTGCCTCTCTTGGCCTCTCAGTTTTTGCTTCTAGTAGCCTATACCTGTAACACTTAAGAGACTGTCCTATAAATACTAGAGCCATTGTGCATGCGTGGGAAGAGGTCCAAGAGCCCAGGAGTTTAGGTCCAGCCCCATCTCCTCACCTCCACCCCAGAGCAGCCCTCAGTCCATGAATGACCAGTGCAGGAGCATGAAAACCCAGCTTTCTTTGGATCAGGCCAATTCTGAAGTAGAATTCACACTCCCAAGTTCTCCCCAGGATGAGGTTGAAGCTACTTCTGCAGGACTTGGAACTCTTGCCCTTATGCTTGGTTGCTTGCCCTTCCTAGTGTCTGCTTCCTTACTAGTTTCTCCTGGGAACACTTCCTTAATAAATCACTTGCACGTGAATCCTCATATCAGGGTCTGTGCCTAGGGAATTCTAAGACAAACCGAAGTGCTGATTCTTATGTGGAGCTTTCCCCAGTTCCCCCAAATTAATCTCAAAGTCCTATAAGCTGCCATGGCATCATTTCTAGTATAACACCAAGTAAATGTTAATTACATTCATAGCTGGGTCCCCAACCAGAATGTGAGCTATTCGTGGGTAAGGATCATGTCATATTCATCCTCATATCCTCTTTTTCAATGTCTTGTGTGTTACAACTTCTATAAAATATTTATTGAATTTACTTGAATATAAAGGAAAATGTGGACATCATGACTTTTCATCATTTTTAATAAAAATATTTAATGATTTGTGGTTATTACAACTGTAGAAAAGAGAGTTTGTTGCCAGAAGGTATTTATTCAATGTATTATAGATTTTTTCCATATTCAGTGATGATGGCTAGCACGACTAATTTGAAAGAGATTAACATTAAAAAAAAGGCTTATCAAAAAAATGGCTCATATACTCGTTGACGGTGACGATACTTCCTGATTTTTATGAGTTCTTCAAACTTTAGAGTCTCTAGAAATTCAACTGGGAATGATTCAGATATATCACCGAGCCAAATCAGGGCAGCACACACAATAGAAAGAAAAAGCCACATCTTTCCCATCTTTTGATGATTGTAAGTTAAAAAAACATGGACCAAGTTGAATATCTTGTAGCTATTTAAAACATATAACTGAAGATACTCAATAAGATTTATCAAATGGACAAATAAATAATGTTTAATACAGAAAAAAAGTAGATCACAGAGTAGTATATATCTCTAAAAATGAAATATATATGCATATAGGAAATAAAAAACAGAAAAAATTATACCAAAATGTTAGAAATGGTTAACTCTGTCTGAATAGTGCCATTTTAGGTGGTTTCTTTTTCTTTCTTCACTCTTTGTTGATTTGTCCCCATTTCCTTTTATTTTATTTTCTGGTTTATTTATTTGTTAAATAATCTCTACACCAAATGTGGGGCTCAAACTCACAACCCCAAGATCAGAGTCGCATGCTCCACCGACTGAGCCAGCTAGGCACCCCAATTTTCCACATTTTCTACAGTGAATATGTACAATTTTGAAATAAGAAAACAGATTTTTAAAAGCCTCTGCTTACATTCACATCTTTCCAGTGTTTCCTACTCCGAGAATGAGCAACAATAATCAGATAAAAATGCAGGTTTATATATAGAGGAGCCAAAATGATAATAACGGTTGTTTTGCTCGTTGAACATCATTTACAGTTCAGTCAATTGCAGAGAAATCTGCTTCTGAAAGCTGGATCCTCTGAGTGAGGAAAGACTTGCTATGATGGAGATGTAACCCAGCGCAAACCACAGGGAGCCCACGCAGTTGTGTAATGCGATCCTTTGCTAGAGCACACGCATGTAGGTAGGTATTTTACACACAAAGCCTATGTCCTTGTGACAAAATGCACCAATTCAACCATTTGAACATTTCATGAGCAATTCAGATGCATCATTGTTAGTTTGATGATGTCCGAAAGGAACAAGTCCATTTGGCTAAAAGAACTTAACTGACCATACTGTGCATTATGGAACTATCTTTTAAATGGACTAAAATTATTAAATCAGAAATAAATCACTCAGAGAATTCCTCTTGACCGAATTGCTCAGATTCTTCAAGGAAATATCTTAATTTTTCCCTTTGAAATTCTTCTTTGGCAATACAATTAGGAAAAGGAAACCTGATCTTAACCTCACTGTATGACCAGGAAGATGATCCATAAGGCACCAAGTTTTTAAGTAAGTGTAATATTGGATTCCTGTCTAGAAGGAAACTTTGGTAGGTGCATAGCAGCTGTCGGGGAGCAAGAATATTCTGTCCCCCAAGGTCCTTTCAGCCAGACTAAGAAATTGACACAAGAGAGATCAACAGGAGAAAATCAAATTTAATGGTGTATATCCAGGGAATACATACAGACATGGAGATTCCAAAGACAGTCAGGCAACATGAGGTGTGTGTATAGGTCTTCCCGAACTGAGGAGAAAGGGGTAGGGGTGTGGAAATTCGAAGGGAAGGAACGCAGTTCACAGGAAGCTGATAAAGAGTAAACGTTTGTTAAAGGCTTGCCGGGCCACTGAGAAATAGTGGGACCTAGAGGACTTGGATCAAACAGGCCTTGCTAGGCTCCTCCCTGTCTACCGAACCTCGTTCATATCATACTGTAGTTACCCACAGTGATAGCTCTCTTCCTGGAGCAGGTCCTAATTCTTTTTAGGCAGCTGTAGGGATTGGAAAAGAGCTTTTCCCGAATTGGCTGAGTTTTGACTGCTTTTCAATTTGAAATAATCTTTATGCCAAAGTAGAAAATTTTGGGGAGGGGGGCAACCCTTGGCCCCTACACGATAATTTTTTAAATGCGTTCATCTTTATTTCCATGTCTTATACATATAATAGCACTGAGAAATCAGAGGGCAGATACTATTATCTTTATTTTTCTGATATAGAATCTGAAGCCACAATTTTGTTCTTTTAAAAGCCCAGCTGCCCAGGGAGCACAGCGGTCCTGACTCCTACTGGAAGGGCATTCCAACAGGCATGGCCTTGAACACCTGGGGGATTGTCTGTAGATTAAAAGCGGAGAGGAAATAATATTACTCTATCAGGAAACTGCCAAGTGTCCTCCTGTCCTGAGAACTTCTCCAAGGTGCTTGGCAGAAACGTTCCGCTGCTGAGTGAACCGGGTGGCGGGTAGTGTGTGGCACCATTCACACAGCCCCCTTGTCGGGGTGGTCTTTCCCGGAAGCCCTCCAAGGAGTACTGATTAGGACCAGAATTGCCATGCCACCCACACCGTTCCCAGTGTCAGGACCCAGCCAGCTAAAGCATATTAGCCATCCTAAAATAATAAAAACAAATTAATGGAATTGCCTCAAGGGAAATCAAATTCCACTTATGGGCCCAGAGGCAGAAACAGCTGTTAAAATTCATTAAATTAGAAGTTCCTGTAGTAGCTTCTTGAGGATGTTTTTCAAAGTCTTCGGGACACTACTATAAAAATCTAGTTAAACATTATTCACCAGAAAGTATTTTTGTGGGGAAGACATGGAGTGTGTTTTGAAATCTTCATAGGCTAGAAGATTGTGACTGGACCATTTCCAAAGTTTATATTTCAGTAGGCTTTGACAGATGGGCTCATTGTAGTTTTAAAATTTAAGAAGTGGAGAATCAATGGCTGCATTAAAAACCCCAAAAGCCTTTCCACTGAGGATTAGAAACCCCAAAAGCATTCCACTGAGTGTGATCTTCCTTATCAAAGAAACTTCTATGTTTATGGATTTTCACAAGTGACTACAAATTCTACAATAAAATTATTAGCTAATGACAAGAACAACTTAAAACCTGTTACTTTTGGGGGGGCACCTGGGTGGGTCAGTCAGTTAAGCGTCAGTTAAGTGTCTGACTCTTGGTTTCTGCTCAGGTCATGATCTCAGGGTCATGACCTTGAGCCATGTACCAGGCTCTGCGCTCAGCTCGGAGTCTGGGATTCTCTCATCCTCTCCCTCTGCCCCTCCCACTTGGCTCTCTCTCTTATTCTATCTAAAATAAATAAATAAATAATTAATTAATTAATTAAAATCTCTGGGGAAGAAAAAGATTCTCTCTCTCCCTCTGCCCCTTCCTGATTGTTCTCTCTCTCTCAAAACAAAACAAAAAACAAAACCTGTCACTTTTTTTTTTTTTACTGAGTTTTTTTATCTACCTTTTCTTCCAAGGATATTTCTATGCTGTTAAAAAGACTATGACTGTTATATAGGTGAACTATTTCAGGAAGAATTCCTACAACGTCAGTAAGAAAGGAATGCGTCTGACAAGAAAAGAAATGAATTCAGCTGCTCTCTGTGCTTCAAATTCTTAAAATCTTAAAAAGGGACGATGGGGGTTCGATGAGATGCTCTCTGAGGACTTCTCCAGTTTTGAGTTCCAGGAAACTAGAATTCCGAGAGTGCTTCTCAAACCAGTGAGTAGCAGCCTGCTCTGAATGCAGAGTTAATGCTTTTCACTCGGACGTTGTGAAATGTATTTAAATGTATTATAAATGTATCAGCTAAGGTGTTTGATTGTAAATAACAGAATTCAACTTGGGCTAATGACAAGCAAAGGGGAAATCATCATCAGGTCATGGTGGGGCTCACAGACCCGAAAGGAAACTTGCAGAAGCAGAAGCCTGAAAGGACAAGAAGTAGGACCTCTTAGCGATTCAAGTGCCAGACCTGCAGGTCACTGCACTGGGACCAATTTCTGCCCCGTAGTCACTAGGCTCAAGAGTCAAAGCATCAGGAGAAAGCCCATTGTTTAGATGATGGCTTGATGCTTACTCAGAGAAAGACCATTGTTTAGATGATGGCTTGATGCTATCCATTCCGCCCTATTCCTGGGTCCCTTCGCTCACTCTAAAGGCTCAACAGCTAAAAACTGTATTCCCCAGGCTCCCATGTGGCCAGTGTTCCAGAAGATACTTAACTATTCAGCTAGTCGCATGCATTTGTGTGAGGTTGGAAAGGCAGAAGTGAGGGGAAATACCGTGTGTGCTGCTTCTGTGATTTCTGTTCCAGAGCATGGATGGCAGGGTGTTAGATTTTTCTGCAAAAGCTCTACCAAGGTCCCAATATCCAGCCACTAGCCTAATAGGTGTTGAGAGGCATGACGTGATCATTCATCTTGTTGGTGCAGTCCCAGCAGATGTGTCACGGCTCTGGAGACAATAATCTAGCAGTGGCTTCTAATCCCCAGGTCACGGCTAAGCTGGCTTGTTCCTGGAGCCAACAGTTGGCATCCTGACTTCCTCATTCCTCGGCTTTCTGATGGTAGCCATTCTATTTGTAGACCCGTCTTGTACTGCCAGTCATTCCTGCAAGTACAGTTCTCTGCCGTAAATCCCCTCCTGCTTAAATAGCCCGAGAACATTCCATTCGAGTCCAGTTGGCCATGGTGGTTCCTACACCCGCCTTGGGCTGGGGGAAGGCACGACATGTCGAGTGGCATCTCCATCAAAATTGTATACACAAGAGGGATAATTCTCCCAAAAGAAAAGAGGTTTACCCTTTCACGCAAAGGAGCTGGCGGGGGAGTGATGGATTGTGGGTGGAAGAAAACAAACTACCCTCCTGCAAATAAATATAAAGAGAATCCAATCAACAGTGCTCCAAAGTGTATTGCAGACCTTACACAAGCCGAAGTTCTCCGAAGTCCTGAAATGTTACAGTGCATTAGGAAAGCATGACTTTCCAGAGGGAAGCAGCCAGAGAAGGCCTCAGAAAGTGACATCCGATTCAGGTCTTAAGGCTCAAGCAGATAGGAAGGGCTCTCTAGGTAGCAGGCAATTAATATTTTAATTATAATTTATTATTTAAGAAAGTAAATGTATTACTTTAATTTAATGTTTATGGTGTGTGGAGGGAAGGTGCGGTATCTAAATAAAGATTAAGGGGTTGATTAATTAGTAAAGGGGAAAGTTTTGCTTTTTAGTTTTTCTCAAGTAGGTGTAAATGCTGTAACTGGGAGGAAACCCTAAAAGACAATGCAAACGATGGAAACACAATAGACCCCGGTCAGCGAGCAGAAGATTCCAAAAGCCTGACCTCCACTGGCAGGCCCTACCCAGAGGACCCACAGAAGCCGCGGCCTGTCTCTGCCCTCTTTATTGCTCTATGCATCCAGACCTCCTTAGATAGACATTGGACTTAATTCCTGAATGCATTCCAAATGCTAAGGTTCGTTTTCCACGGACTCCCACATCACCGGATTTTTTTATGACTTCCTAATGTTCTTGCCGAGCCTTAGTGTGCGTCTCATTGTCGTGGTCACTGGCTCACGGACTGCCCCCGTGGAGGCTTTGAGCCTCCAGAGACTTCTGCTTTCCCCACGGGAAACCAGACCCCTGTTATTTCTTTCTCAACTCCAGCTAAGGGCACAGTTTTATTTCTCTCCTGATCTGTGACTGCTATTTTTCTCACTCAGCCATTTCACACTTTTACCTGCACTGGAAATGCTGCTGAAACAGTACTGTCACAGTGATGCTTTGACCCACCTCACACCATGTGTTTTACGTGCCACCTGGTAGCATCATCAAAAGCCGGAAGGGAAGGAAAGCTAATACTAATTGAATTTCCATTATGTGTCAGGTAGGCGGCTAAGCCCTTCCCCATGTGTTATTCATTTAATATAATTTGTACAGTGGTTCGCAGCCCCCAGCCAATCATCCTTCCGCCTGCGTCAGCACTTCCCAGGGGCCGGCTACGGGCAAACTCAGTTTAATTAAATGCCTTCCTCCCACCAGTGCGCTTCCCCCCCCCACCCTGCTTTTTGATCCAGGTGACTCACAAGCCCACCTCACCCACCCTTGCTTTCACCACTGCTGTCCTCAGAATCCGCTCCGGTCCCATCTCCCTGCTCTCCTGTTCTTTCCTGACTCCAGTCTTTCTGCGGTGAAGCTCTGATCCCAGCCCCCGAGTTCAAGGCAGTTCTGAGTGAATCCATCTCTCCTCACATGCTGATACTGGCCCCACGAACAGGGAGATGGAGAGGAAGGGAGAAAGAGTGATGAGAACCAAATTTCGAACATTCCTACCATTTTTCTAAATCTGTGTCCACCTGTTTTGAATCAGTAGTGTATGTTAAGTGAATGTGATTCTCCCAACAGGATAAAAATGAGTAGATGTTACTTATCACACAATTCCTCAAAGCTTTTCTTCTCTACTTGACCTTACACATTTTCTTTCCAAGTGGCAAGAGGACTGCTAAAAGATAAGCTTCTAAAATATGATAGAGTGTTCCTCAAAAGATTAGGAAGTAAAGATAAAATCAGAGAATAAAAAAAAATGAATAGTAATATAAACAGCCCTGAGGAGACTTCTGTGAGCTGCTAAAACCGGGTAGAGTCCTGATTCCTCTGTGTGCAAGCTTGTGCGTGAACATGAGGGCACGCACACACGCACACACACACACGCACACACACCCCTCCCTGTTTACTCTTCTGTCATAGCATTTAAAAATTGAATGTGTTGCATGGTCTCCGTTTTTTCACACACTGAATTCCCAAGCATAAAAGCTGTAAAAAAAATCTATTTTTGCAACTGGATTCCTGTATTAGGTGCTGGATGAGACTGCATTTTAAAACAATTATGGCCCTGACTGAAAAGAAAGGTGACAAGTTCCTAAGAGAACTATCCGAAGTTAGGTCCAATCACCTCTCCAAAGCTTGAGGTGTCAGGACAAGGCATTGCTGACCCCCCTTTTCTCACCCCTCAACAATGTAAGAGGAGAAATGAGAGCCAGAAAGACCATCTTTTAGGGGACTACAGTGTACTATGAAAAAGAACTATTTCCTCCCTTCCTTCAGCTCCCCCTACTGGGAAGAGAGGATTTTTCTTCCCTGAATTCATGGGAGGGAGCCCCCACAGAATTCTGGTAAGGTTTAGGGTGATTGCTGGAAGTGGAGATTGACGTTTCATTTTTTGGTTACACGGCTGCTTGGGAACTGGGCTGGCTCTCCTGCCCAATGCCACTCCAGCAGGGAAAATGGGCCATTGGGAGTCTTGCTGGGAACCCCAGCAGCAATGTCTGCTGATGTCACCTGCTGCCTGTCAGAGTATGGTAAGGATTAAGATATTTTAGCATTTCGTATCTTACGCATTAGACTACGAAGTACTAAAGCATGTGCATACTTCGTACACATCCCTCCAGAACTGGTTTCGAGAAGAGGCTAACTTAAAACTAACCCGAGTAGTGACAACTAAGCAGAATAAATGCTTCATTTTTCATAGTGGTAATTTTGAAAGAAGACACATTTAAATATACCTGTTTTGTTGCACTTGTTCAAAAGAATGGCTCTCAGTCCTTTATAGTCTCCGCTTACATGGATGGTCATGTGACTGAAGTAACTGTATATGTAACAGTTCCGCCGGTCATGAGTCTTCCAATGTGGATCTGCATGACTCGCTTTCGCCCTCTTGCTTTCATTTGTTGACCATAGGCAGTGATGTGTTGAAAAATCTTTAACAACGGGATTTGGGGGTCAGGTGGACACAACTGATTTGTAAAGGTGTAAGCACACCTGATTAGCTTCCATGGCTAATTTCCAGCTACCAATGTGATGCCACTAAATGTGGAATTGGGAAGAGATGAGCAAATCAGCTCTCAGGAGCCAGTGTAAGCCATGTCCTGTACATCCCCGAACTGGTAAATGTGATAGTAAGATCCACTCAATCTGCACTACTAATTCACTTAAAATGTTGCTGTACTATGGTTTTTGGTTTTCTTTTTAAGTAGGCTCCACACCCAGCATGGAGCCCAAAGTGGGGCTTGAACTCACAACCCTGAGATCAAGACCTGAGCTGAGATCAAGAGTGAGACCCTTAACGACAGAGCCACCCAGACACCCTGTATTAATTTTTATTTGAAGTGTCCTTCCTCAAACAATTGCAAATGGTATACAAAGACCAAACACAGTACTCAAGGGGCTGAAAAGGAAGTAAAGAAAATGAAATATGTTAGCTTTTCAGAGAAGTCCTGACAGGTGAAGGAGCTCATTATGCATAGCACAGTAGGTCCCACATCCATATTTAAGAAGACGAAAAGTCCCGCTTGTTCTGGATTCTTGCTGCAATGGCCCTTACCACAGCATATCTTCAAGCACAGGCCTTTGGGTGCACTTGCCACTGTGGCTTATAAAGTACTTCGCTATGATGGGGCGTTTGCAGAACTTGCTCTTCCTTTGTGCGGAGTTAGCTTCCCAGCCCCACCGAGAGACACGGTTCTTTACCCTAGGAGAAAAAAAACAGATTTGCAAAGTTGGTAGAGCTTATTTTCTAAAGAAGAAGTTGTGTCCCTCAAGAGGATAGAAGGGTGTACTAGCAGCAAGCCACAGTACCCCAGGGATCCTTTACTGCTAGAAGTTTCCAAAACGAGTTTTCTACCAGGGCCTTTGAAGTTATACTCTGTATCCACTCAGAGTCTCAGCTGCAGCCCAAGTGGAGATGAAAATGACCATGGCCCCAAATTGCGATACTCTCTCAGAAAATAAAATGAAAAGATTATGACCAGCGCTGCTCTTTCGTAGAGAAAAACATCCGAAAACCATAGTTTTCAATCAAAAACAAAAATAAGAAAAGAATTAACAGCACGCCCTGCATTTTCTATCTGCCTTAACAACTGAAGCACGATCTGGCAATGATCTATTAGTAGGAGAGTCTATCACTGGCCTAATTCAATTACATGTTGAATAGAGGTTGGGTCAATTAAAAAAAAAAGCATAGCAAAGAGTCTCTGATTTTTCACACGGAAGTCGTACCGAAGACTCACTTTGAGTTTGAAGTTCTACGTTTACGCGTTCCAATTACACCCGTATCGAGTTCAGTGAGCCGCAGGAGGTCAACCCAATTAACTGGAGACACGAAGGCCTCCATTCACTCCCTGATGCATCCCTGTCCCACTCCAATCATCCCATTTCGTAATAACTAGAAGCTTAGTATAGAGCTGAAGTTTAAAGGTCTTATTATTTTCCTCCTATATTAAATAGAGGAAGAGGCTGTTATCATGGTTTCATTTAAAGCCCATTCTAGGTGTATATAATACAATATAGTCCCTCATCACTAAAGGGATAGGTCGGAATTATAGGACCATAACTACTCATATTTGGTCACTTGTCCTAATCCATTCTTCTCTTTTTCATAGAAAGGGAGAGAGAAAGAAAGAAACAGAGATGGAGAATAAGAGAGGATGAAGATACGCTACACTGGCTAGGAGGTTACACACCTATTTAAAGACTGTCCTCAGGCATGCAGAAGAAGGTGGAAGCAGTATCCAAAGTGTACCCACAAATTGTCGGTCCAATATTGCACAGATGGACGAAGAAGAAACCTGGGCCAGGGAGGCTCACCCCTTTGAGATGCCAGAAGGCGGAGGGTGACTTCAAAACTTAAAGCCCAACTCAGAACATGTTGAGAGTTGTATGTCCCTTGGCAGTCACTTCTTGCGTGAGCACTTCCAGCGCATTCCATGCTAAACTATTGAACAGCAAATGAGCAGCCAGGGACTCCCACAGTAAGATCGCCTTCATCTTGGCATAGCTTTATGGAACGGACCCCATTTGGGAAACGGATGACCACCAGACGCTCAAGGAACTCTCGTAATTGTGAGCTAAAGTAGGGCAGCCCCGAGCAGGATGGGGCAGGAGGACTATTTTAAGGACTCCCTGAAGCACAGCTTCCAATGATGAGGCCCAGCTTTGTCACACTGGTCTGATGAAGAAGGCCTTTTAAAGACCGTAGGCTAAGTCCGGAAACCCAGGCAGAGCAAACGAAAGGCTTGGGTTCTGCAAATCGCAGCTGCAAGCACACTTCTAGGAACAGAGTGAGTCCTTTCTGCCATTCGTATTCAACTAGCAGTCTGTCGCTGTCATCTTGGAACTGAAAAGTCTATGCCTGCAAGTGATCGGGCCCGCAGAGAGACATTAACTGGGCACAACGTGCCTCGGCAACACTAGTGGCAGGCAATGAGTCAATATATCAAGAACTATTACAGATCGGTAGGAAAAGGGAAGAATGCCCCGATTTTTTTAACTGGGAAAGGAATGTGGAAGAGCAGTTTTGTTATTGAAGTGTAGCTGACACGATGTTACGTTAGTTTCAGGTGTATGACGTAGGGATTCGGTAACTACACGCATGCTATGGTCACCACAAAAGAATGTGAAAGGGCAGTTTTTAAAAGTAGAACTACAGTCATCAGTAAACACTTGAAAAAAATAAAGGTCAACCTAAATAGTGAGCAAAGCCATAAAAGATACCATTAACAAGAAGTCAGTTTTCACTTATTTGAAGTTTTTTTTTTTTTTTAACGACAGTGTAAGGCCAATCACAGGAAAACAAGACTTATGTGTATTAATTTATGCATTAATATTTATTGAACACATAACATGACAAGCACTGTTTCAGGTGCCAGAAATATAGTAACGATCAAATCAAGCAAAATCTTTGTCTTCGTGGAGCTTATATTCTACAACAAGAGAGAAGCTCATAAATGATTAAACGATTTTAGACAGCGATGATGCTACAGAAAGTAAAACAGGATAATAAGATAACCAGTGACAGGAGCGAGGTCTATTTCAGACAGCTTGGGGAAGACATCTGAGAAGACATGACATCTCAGGCATGATGGCGGTAGGAACACCATCGTACCTTGAAAAATATATGTTAAGGAAATGGATGTGCATGTCTGACGTATTTAATTGTAAAGATGTTAGCCACAATCTATTCTATAATTGCAAAAAATTAGAAACAACATAAAAGCACCACAGTTTCCTGCTTGTCCTTTGTCTCTATAAGATCACTCATTATGGAGAAAGCCAGATGCCATGTTGTGAGCAGTCCTATGAAAAGGCCCATGTGTAATGGATCATGGAACATTGCATCAAAAACTGGGGATGTACTGTATGGTGACTAATATAACAAAATAAAAAATTATAAGAAATAAAAAATAAATAAATAAATAAAAATTTGAAAGAAAAAAAAAAAGGCCCATGTAGCCAGGAACTGAGGCCTCTAGCCAACAGCCACACGAATAGGCTTGGAAGGGGTGCCCTGTTACAGCAACTCCGTGACTACAAACCTACGAGAGACCCTGAGCCAGAATATCCAGCTAAACTATTCCCCCGTTCCTGAGCCCCAAAAACTGTGAGCTAATATATGTTTGTTTTAAAATGCTAGTTTCTTTAGGACAATTTGTTATACAGCAATAGCCAACTAGTATACCTGGCCAGAAGAATGCTTTTAAGCACTGTGTGTTATACACAACTAATGAATCATTGAACACTACATCGAAAACTAATGATGCACTATATGTTGGTTAATGGAATTTAAATTTTAAAAAAAGAAGAAAAATGCTTTAAGAAATTTGATTTTAAGTGTTTATGGGGGGCACCTGCCTAGCTCAATTGGTAGAGCATGTGACTCTTGATCTAGGGGTTGTAAGTTCAAGCCTTACATTGGGTATAGAGATTAGTTAAAAAAATAAAATTGGGGCACGTGGGTGGCTCAGTCGGTTAAGCATCCAACTCGGTCTCAGCTCAGGTCTTGATCTAAGGGTTGTGAATTCAAGCCTGGCATTGGGTTCCACACCCAGCATGAAGCCTACTTAAAAAATAATAATAATAAATTTATAAATAAATAAATAAATAAATAAATAAATAAATAAATAAAGTTAAAAAAATATTTTTAGATTGGGAGAATATCTTCCAATTTGTTACAGACTCTTCCACTACCTGCCTCAGGCTTTCATGCAGTTCATAAAGACATTTGAGTTGAAAACACCTGTAAGACTATCACCAGATACTCAAAGGAAGTTGTGTATTTTCAAGAGTTGCCCCAAGCCAGATGTTTTTCCAGCTCATGCCAAAAAAAAAAGAGGTTTTTCTGTTTAAAAAATGTTTGGGAAAGGCATAGAGTAGCTAACTCCCACTTGAAGACTCACTGCACATTGGGATCTTGAAGGCTTTAGGATGTCCTTCAGGAAAGAATTCTGTTTAACTTTCTTTAGTCTAGTATTTCCCCAAATTTAGTGACCTTTCTTCCTTCATTCCTTCCATCCTTTATTGCATAGTAATTCTCATCATACCTTGGAACACTTCAAGAAATGCTGTCCCAATTGCAGTTCAGGGTTGCTCAAATTGAGAGGTTTGCAACATCATCCATGATGCACTAATAGAGAGATAGATTCGAATCTTGGCTTTTTTCTACATTTGAGTGAATATCTAGAACCCTGCCTGATCCGGTGTTCTAGAAATTTGCCTAGCCTGCCTTCTTACCATAATCCATTGCAAACCTGGATGCGTAGAGGAGTCGTTCTTTAAGCATTAAATTGCTACCGTATTTTTAAATCTTGCCCAGCTTTCCTCCACTATTAGCTGACACCTAAAAGAGGAATGCATGATTATTTAGATGTTAGCTTTAAGAAAACAACAACAAAAAAATTAAAATCAAAACAAGAAAAGAAAGAATGGGTGTCAACCGAATGTGGTTATTGGCTACTTGGGTATTGGTAACATAGTTCTTCCCCCATTAATAAGGGTTATGGAAAACCTAATTAGTTCCATAAAAGCTTTCATCTGATGGAGATTTCTGAGAACTACCAGAAGCCTGAAAAAACTCAAATACACATGAACCCTTCTATTTATTTTAAATATATGCCGTCTGTAAGGACCAGAGAACATATTGACCACAATTCAGGGCTGTGTCATTAGAAATTCATTTCTTATAACCGGGCCTGGCGTAAAGACCTGGAGGAAGCAGGATCTGAAAAGCCCACCAGTGCAGGGTCAGCACAGTTACTGGTAGGTTCTGATGCCGTTGTGAATCCAGTAGTGTCGTGCAAAGAGGGAGTGAGAATTCAGTATCCCCAGAGTATTACAACCATATCCTACTGGCAAAATCTAGGCCAGCAACCGGTATGAGAAACAATACAGGTTAGTGCCTTGCTGCTCAGAGTGTGGTCCCTGGCCCATCAGCATTGGCACCTCCTGGGAGATTGACAGAAATGCTTCTGCATTTCTTGGTTCAGGCTTATGGTGAGTGCTGTTGGTTAGCTGGACTATGAAGCATATAAAGTGGTAATTCATAAAGACGCACTAAACAGGGGAATGTCTAAACACACATGTACACATACACTCACGGCTGCTAATAGCAATTGTAACAGGTGCTGTCCATTAATGATGTTATGATATTGTTTTTCAAAATAAGAAAGTAGGATTCCACTTATTTATCAACAAAAATAACAAGAAACCTGCAAAATGTGGTGGGTTAAAACAACAATCATTTAAAATCGATCACAGTTTCTGCAGGTCAAGTATATGGAAAGGGCTTGGCTAAGTGGTTCTATCTTAGCAACTTGCCTGCCACAGTCAGATAAGTTCTAAGACTGGAATAAACTATAGTCTGGCCCACTCACACCCCTGGGGCCAGCGTTCTCTATCCCTATATGGATGTCTCCACATTGCCTCTCCACTGTGGAGGCTTTAAGGTAACCAGATTCCTACATGGCAGGGAAGATGGTCATCTAATTCTATCAGAAATAAAAGTAGTATTTTGGGGGTGACTGGGTGGCTCAGTCGGTTAAGCGTCTGCCTTCGGCTCAGGTCATGATCTCAGGATCCTGGGATCAAGCCCCACATTGGGCTCTCTGCTCAGCAGGGAGTCTGTTTCTCCCTCTGCCTCTGTAATCTCTCTTACTTTCACTCTCTCTCAAATAAATTAATAAAATCTTTTTTTAAAAAAAGTAGTATTTTGGTCTCTCTCATTTCTCTTTTATTTCTGTACTTGTTTAGGGCGCAGGAAACAGGTGATAATTCCTAGGACCCCTTACAGACTCAACACTTTGGAATGACTGTCCTCTCACTCTTGGGGAGTCTTCTCGCTCCGGGTCCTGCCTCACTATGGTGCCCTGCTGCGCTCACACCCCTACCTCCCCGGCCTCCTCTAGCCTCAGTCTGGCCACTTTACTCCCTTCTCTTAGAGGACCAAAGCAACACTGTGGCCGCCATCATGCCTTCGGCTCTCTGCTCACTTCCTGGAAGCACTTTGAATCCCGAGCATCATACGTGGCTAGGAGGTCTCCCGCTTGCCGAGGACTCCAGAAGGAAAGTGTGCATGGACGTGGAGCAGTCTGGAGCACTTCCCTGGGAAGGAGAGATGAGGGAGTGCAGCAAGGAGTGGCTTGTGACTTCAGTAAAGTGAAGGGAAAAGAGCGCAGCTTCCTTCACCCCTGCCCACCCGGTGTTCCAAAAGAAGGGAAGCGTTTCTTCACCTGACCCAAAGAAGACAAAATGTCAAGTCACGTGAAATTGGTTATAGGACACCTGGGTGGCTTAGTTGGTTGAGCATCTGACTCTTGATTCTGACTCTGGTCATGGTCCCAGGGTTTTGGGGTCAGGCCCACATCTGGCTTCACGCTCAGTGGGGAGTCTGTTTGTCTCCTTCTTCTCTCTCTGCTCCTCCCCCGTTCACATGCATGCTCCCTCTTTCAAATAGATAAATCTTAAAAAAAAAAAAAAAGAAAAGAAAAGAAAAGAAAAGAAAAGAAAAGAAAAGAAAAGAAATTGAGTATATAGTAGTTCTGTGCCGTGACAATGCCAATACCCAATGAAATGATGGGATCAATTGACATCAAGTGGGCCATCTGCACCTTCTGAACAGTGTCATTGTGCTGTGCTCATGGCCAGGCAGCGGGTGCCCCAGGGAGATGCAGAGGGAGTCAACTTTTATACAGGCCTGCGAGGAGTCAACAGCTGACTGTGGCCGGAGAACATGTAGGTAACGTCCCGCCAGCCACAAAGCAGGTTTCTCAGAGCTCTAGAGGAAGGATGGTGAGATGTCCGCTGTTGGACTCCAGCAACAGAAGCCATTTCCAGCTTGCTGGACTGCAGTGGATATCTCCTGAGCGGTGGTGGGCCTGGCTGTGAGAAGGAGGGCTGCACAGCCCTTTATGGATCCTGCCTAGTGCCTGGCTATCACTCAAGGTAGAGAAATTGGCATGTAGCGTAGGCCCGCCAGAGCGTGGCGGGAGCAGAGGCGGCAGGTGTGTTTCCTCGTTGGCCCCATACCTCCAGAGTCATAGCTCCACCGACTCAACACAGAAGGACAAGTTGAATGACACCTCAGACCATCAGTCCTTTTTTTCCAAAGGGAGAGACTGAGAAGAGCTACTGTGGCTCAAAAGAACTGTTATGGCTTCAAGTTGCTCCCATCTGTATACATAGGTGGCCTTTGTGGAGAAGAAGGAAATGTACGGGCGTTGCCATTTTCTATCTTCTGACAAAAAATGTCTTCCTCTTCGCCAAGTACTTTACTGGGTTGAGTTGTCCTAGTGTGAGTTTCCTTCTAAAGCTGACACCAAGCCAATATTCAAGTGTAAATAGTTCAGTTAGGAGATGGTACCAGGAAGCCCTGGCAGAGTGCAGAGCAGAGAGACCAGGAAGAGAAGAAAGCCATTACAAGAGCATGATCAAGCCAGTTTCCACGGTAAGCACTTGGGGCTTATTCCATGGAATAAGCCAATGGAACCTATGCAACTCTGGTTCTCGTCAGAGCCCCAATCATTTATCAATTTATATGTGGATCTGTGTTTATACTTGTATTTATAGTTATAGAATGCACATGTATGAATATAGCATCTGCCCTTTGGAGACCTGGGAATCACCAGGTCTTGCCACAGTTAACCCTTGAGGGAGCTGGGTGTTTTTTCTACCAACTCTCATTAGTGACTGGTGGAGGGCAATAATTTCTTTTTCCTGGGACAGTCATTTCCCTTTACTTCCAGCCTCCCCTGACAGTCAGAGAGCCTTCAGGCAAAGAATCTATGATGCTAACAGTTAGAGGTCAGGTCTGGATGTATAGAAATGGCGACCTGTCTACTACAAATTCAATTTCTGTCTTTCCATAGGACTCTCTCTTTCACCTTTATTAATACAAGCATTCTTTCCCTAACCCCTGGAGTCCCTCTAAATCACTGAGTTGCTCTTTCTAGAACAGCCTGAGGCTCACCCGTCTGCCTGATCTTTCAGGCAAATTTTCCTGCGCTGCTGCTTCATTTGGTCACTCCCCTCCACCGTCCTTCGTTATCCTTTTTGGACTCTTGGGATTCTGGAATGCAATAAGATATGATATGGAAGATTGCTGGCGGAAATTTAGTTCCTTCACAAACCTATATATTCGAATAACCTTTGGTAGCAACTAGATAACTACTTTGAAAATGACCATTGCTGTTTCCCTAATGGGCTATTCAATTTCATTCGCTTGTTGCATTAACCAAACATTTGGTGATTAATCAAAGAGGAAAGGTATTTGAGCCACCTAAGAATGTACACATTTTTTCTTTTCATATTGACTTTAATTATAAATCAGTTTTTTGCTATTAAACATCAGGAAATCAGACTTCCCTAAGTCTGATATGTAAAACCTCTGAATTCCATTTCTTCATTCGTAAGTAAGAGTTGAAAACATTGTTTCAAATCTTGGTTTTTTATGAGAGACTGTGGACTCTGGGAAACAAACAGAGGGCTTGAGAGGGGAGGGGGGTGAGGGATTGGGACAGGCCGGTGATGAGTATTAAGGAGGGCACATATTGCATGGTGCACTGGGTGTTATATGCAAGTAATGAATCATGGAACTTTACATCAAGAACTGAGGATGTACTGTATGGTGACTAATATAACAAAATAAATATTATTTAAAATAAATAAATAAAAAACAAATCTTGTTTTTTTGCTGGAGAGATCAAAGATTTTATGTGTCCCAAGATTTTAGAGAAATTATACTGCTTATTCATATTAACTATTACATTTCAGTCAATATGTAAAGTATAAATGTTCACCCAACCTTACTTTCCTCCAAGACTTCTTCCAGGGAAATGTTAATCAATGAAAAACAAAATACGAAAATATGCACTTTTAGGGAAAGAAACAATCTATGCCCTTTTCAATACTGTAAGGGCATAAAGCTATCTGTTGCTTTACTCTGGAATGTTAATGAGAGAGAGAGAGAAACAAAACTCTGGCATCTTTGAAGGAGAAAAGAGTTCCCAGTACAATGATGCAGCCTCAAAAACCTAAATATAAACATTACTGGAGGCATTTATCTGGAAATTATTGAGAGTGTTTCGTGGTTGTTTTTGTTGTATCTTTTAAAGTACTCTGTAGAATAATTTTGAAAGGAACACAGTCCAAGATGTCTGATTTACATCTTAAAGAGAAAGTATTTTAATACAACTTTTATGACAGTTACTTATAAAGCATGTTTGGTTTTGTTTGTTTTGTTTTAATCTCTTTGTGTAATGACCTAAATGCTCTTCTAAAAGTGCCCGATAGCACAGGAAGCAGTTTGCACTCTCAGAGATGCCTACTGTCTTGAGAAGGAATAGTTGTTCTAAGATAAGGGGGAGAAAATAACATAGAAAGTAAAGGCTGAGTGTTTTCTCTTTTCTGACCCAAATGTCAGGAAGTGAAAGGTCTACAAAACAATGTTAACTCATCTGTTCCTCTGTAATTTGATTGGGAAATGATTGAATTTCCATCTTCCATAAAGCAACCTTGGAGCCTCTGTGAAATGACTATGACAATGAGATGGGCAGAGCTCCCATTTCTTAGGGCCTTTTCATGTTGAAGTTGCAAGCTTGACGTTTTACCAAGGTAATATTTTCCACTGTGTTCTTTTTTTCTTTTTTTTTTAACAGGCCCAAAACTAGAAAATATACTGGCTTAGGGAATAGCAAGAGAAAACACTTCCTCTCCCCCTGCCCTCACTGTGTGTAGGCCCAGGCCCACTCTCTGAGATAGATCACTTCCATGTTTCTGAGTTCACTCACTCGGTCCTCACGACAATCCACGTGGTATGCACTGTCATCATCTCCATTCTACAGATGAAGAAATAAAGACACAAAGAAGTTAAGTAATTTTTCCCAGGTCACAGTTAGTAAGAAATGGAACCTATGCAACCTGGTTCTGGAATTCAAGACTCCTAGCAGATGTACTTACCCAGGTTCGTCCAGGGTCCTAGACGACAGCTGTGAAGGAGGCAAAGCCAATTCATCTTCGTTTTGTTTTGTTTTGTTTGCAGGGTTTGTTTATTTGTTGTTTTGGAAACTGACCTCAGTGCTTCTTTCCCTTTTCCAACACTCCTTTACCTCAAGTCTAAACTCTGCTCATCTCTCGTCAGAGCCCCAATCATTTATCTATTTATATGTGGATCTGTGTTTATACTTGTATTTACAGTTATAGAATGCACATGTATGAATATAGCATCTGCCATATCTGAATTCAAGTCAACAGCACCATGATCTGACTCTGTCCACTCTGCATGAGAAAACCAAGCCATTTCTCATGCTGGAGTTTGATCATACAGCCGCATAAATATGACAGCATGCTCAGTATATCACACATTGGAAAATATTCAAACTCTCCGAGAGTCTCATGCTATTTACCAAACCCAATACAAAATTTAAGTCTTTCATGTACATGTGTTTTCTAATGTATCTGCCACATTTTTGAAACATTTCAGCTGTTTCGCATCACGTGCCACTTAGAAATAGGAAATGATTGCAATATGTTTTTAAAAATATGATATGCAGATATATTCTTGTATTTCTATAGCCTTCAAAAAAAATGGTGACAGCTCACCAGCTCTTTGCCGAAGATAGACATACATAGACTCACACAATAGTCTCACCTACTCTAGTCACCAAATCTTCCTGATAAGAATAGATTCTTGAGGGCTAGTGAGCGAAGGAGGCAAGTTTCACAAATTCAAGAAAGGAATCTAAAGCAAAACAGTTGAGTTGGAGGAATGAAACTAGTAAATGAAGACTTAAAACAATCTTTCAGGAAAATTCTTTAAATCTAAAAAATTATAATTTTCTAAAAAAAAAACCTGTAAGTTCATAAGAAAAAAAAAAACTAGATATGACAATTTACAGACATCACGACCACACAGTTCTTAGTATATCAAGGAAAGGTCACTTCTTATGCTCTTTTAAGAACCCTTTTCAAACCCTTTTCATCAGGAAATGTTTTGGGTATTACTGGTTTAAGGATATTTTATTGGGTACAGAAAGAACATGGAGGTATATTTTGGAAATAATCTAAATCTAGAATGGGGTGATATTGGTAGGAAGCTTAATACAACTTGATAAAACCTGGCTCCCAATTGTAGTCCAGGTTCTGCTGGGTGTGGGCTCTTTCTTACCTTCCTACCTCCCTCTGCAATAATTGCTTCAGCCACCAAAAAGGGGTTGAGAAGAAAGATCTCTAAAATTCCTTCCTTCTTCCAAGTTCTATCAAAAGGATCTACATTTGGCAACCCATATTCTAAATGTGACTTTAAAATCAATTTATATGTTTGACTAAAGAAGAAGAATAAACAACACAGTCATTACTACTTATATTTGATCCAAAAAACTTAGTTTGACTGCTCTTATTCTTTTTTATTTAATTGGCTGGCTATTTCCATAAGCTGACCACAACCTGTTGTTTAGAAAGTCAGGAAGACGTAGGCTAGGTGAAAATCAACAATATTCTTTTCTCTCCTACTATTGTTGGTTTAATGACATGATTTTATTCTGACTAAATTATAAAACAAAGATATGATGGGTTTGAAAATATGGATATTAAACGTTAGCTTGGAATATTATTATTATTATTATTATTATTATTATTATA
>NW_024426996.1:18735792-18820087 GCF_017311325.1 Ursus maritimus | reverse complement strand
ATCTGTGCTCAGTGAAGAAAATGAATATACCTGAAGAGGATGATCTGTGTCCTAGAGCTAATAGCAGAATAACTTTGTCTCATCATTTTCGGGGCTTTCTAAATCATTAATGAGATCTTCCAATGACGCACTAATAACAGTAGCAGTTCGGGCCCCCAAGCTAGTTTTAAGTATGTGTTTTCACTGTTAAAGTTATTGGGCATTTCATCTTAAAATAGGAATAATATAGCACTCAGCTATTCCAGAAATAGATCACTCCTAAATAATCACTAGTGAGAGCACTATAAAGAGAATTTATATTCCACAATTCGATAATAGATCCCAGTCTTAAGATAAATCACAAAGATAGATCCTACTGTGAACTAAATTCTGCCCCCTTCCCAAAATTCATTTCTTGAAGTTCTAACTGCCAATGAGACTATGTTTGGAGATAGGGCCTTTACTGAAGTAATTACAGTGAAACATGGTCATAAGAGTAGCGTCGTGATCACACAGGATTAGCATACTTGTTGAAGAGGAAGAGAAACCAGATCTCTCTCTCTCTCTCTCTCTCTCTCTCTCTGCCACGTGAAGACACAGCAAGAAGGTGGCCATTGGCCAGGAAAAGAGTTCGCACCAAGAACTGAATCAAGCAGCATCTTGATCTTGGTCTGCCAGCCTCCAGAACTGTAAGAAGTACATTTCTATTGTTTAAGCCATCAAATCTACGGTATTCTGTTATGGTAACCAGTGCTGACTAACTTAGACCTATGACAGGAGAAGAAAATCAATGTTTTTAAGGTAAGATAAGGAAAGAATACTTCATTAGGTGATGGGTGAATGTGCTTTTTAGAGTTTTCTTGCAGTTATTGTTTGCTTGTTTGTTTTTCAGTAGTTCAGATCCCCAACGTGGTCTGAGAACAGATTAGTCAATGAAGGGCAAGAAGCTAGTGTGATCTTGACATATAATCCTTTATAGGATCTCCACTGTTTCTTCAAGAGCCCAAGTTTCTGATCCCTAGATTAGCAAATAGGGTTATTCCCTTCTTTACACCAGCCAGTGACACCTGTCCTTGTTTTCTTGACCTCGCTAGAATGACTATCTATCTCTTTCCAACTCCCCTGTAGGACCTGCTGCAGGAGTTAAGAACACTATAAATCTACAGATCTCATGAGATTAGTAAAGATAGGAAAAGTAAGTCCATGTGAACACTGCTGTTGTTTGAGGCCTGATGTCAGTTTCATTTTTATCTGCCCAAGTGGGAGTACAATAAAAATGTTCTAGAAAAAAAAATTATTGTTTGTTTCTTCTCATAAGAGTCATAGCAGACAAAATAGCTGGGTGAGAGCTGAAAGAGTCATTGCAGAATCACAAAGATAGAAATAGATTAAGTAACAAACATATGCTGTGAATAACGTTTCTGGAACACACACTATGCTATGTGTACTCTGGGGAGCATAACGAAGTAGAATCTGACCCTGCATGTGGTCTAAGGTGATGTCATGAAACAACACAGCACAAAATCAATCAACTTGTATTTATTCAACCCTAACTATGCTTGAGGCATCACACTTGACGCTATGGCATATGCTCAATTTTTCTATATGCAAGGAACTGATCAGCCAATTGGAGAAAGTCTGCACATACATACATGTTAGCAATAGAAAATAACAATATGTTGACCGGAAATTCGTTAAACTTAAATGAAGACAGTAATTCTTATGTCACAGCATTTCAGGGGCTTATGAGTGAGGACTAAATGGAAAGCAAAACATTTAAGAGCTCTGGACAAACTTGGGTTTGATTCCCTGCTCTGCTGCTTATGAGATAGTCTTGTGCAGCTTAATATCTGTAAGAAGGGATGATACTTGTAGCTTCACGTTATTATGGAGAGGATTAATAAAGATCACCTGTATAAAAGTGTTTGACACAATGCCTGGAAGTTAGTAAGCACTTGATGGATGTTACTTAACTAATTATACACATTTTAAGCACCCAACATGGGGCCTGATCCGTGCAGTAGTTAAACAAATGTTAATTTTTATTTTTTCCTCAAGTGTCAAAGGAAGAAGATCATCAACAAGAAATAACATGCATACCAAATGTGTAATCAGAAAGATAAACAAGGGAAAGCAAAGGAACAGGGCTATGGTCTTCTTTAACCTGAGCTACAGGCAGGCATACCAAATCCAAGCAGCACCAGAGGAGTGGTCTCCAAAGGATGCCACTCGCAGTCTTGCAGGGTCTGATGTGACTGATCCCAGACAGAAATCCTATTGTTGGGAACCAGAGTAGAATAGCTCTGCCCACCATCAGAGCTACCACCAGGTCCAAGCCACGTCATCTTGTACTGGGTTACTGAAACAGCCTCCCAATTGCTTTCACAGCCTCTCCTCTTGTCTCCTTAAACACTACTCCCAGGTAGCAGGAGTAATTCTTTTATGATGTGCAATCAGATCATGTCACTCTGCTGATTACAACCTTATCACAGCTCCCAATTTCACTCCTAGTAAGAGATGACCTCCTTGTAATGTCTTAGAGGCACTTATAATCAGCTCCTTGGCCCTGCACCCCTGGTTGTCTGGTCCCTGACCTCATCTCCTTTCACTCTTCCCCTCTGTGGCAGCCCAAGTAGCTTCCTTGCTGCTTGTTGAACACGCCAACTAGCTCTTTGCCTTCAGGCTTTTGCACTGGCTGTTCCCTCTACCTGGATCTATTGTCCCTCAGATAACTCCCTCTTCTCCTTCAAGCCTTTACTCAAAAATCAACTTCTCAATGATGCTTACCATATTTAAAATTGCAACCTATCGAAACAAAAGCAAAAATGAACTATTGGGACTACATCAAAATAAAAAGCTTCTGCACAGCAAAGAAAACAATCAATAAAACTAAAAGGCGAACTACAGAATGGAAGAAGATATTTGCAAATGACATATGCAATAAAGGGTTAGTATCCAAACTATAAAAATAACTTATGAAACTCAACACCCCCAAAAACAATCTAGTTAAAAAATGGGCAGAAGACAAGAATAGACATTTTTCCAAAGAAAGCATACAGATGGACAACAGACACATGAAAAGATGCTCAACATCACTCATCACCAAAGAAATACAAATCAAAACCACAATGAGCTATCACCTCACACCTGTCAGAATGGCTAATATCAACAACACAAGAAACAACAGGTGTCAATGAGGATGTGGAGAAAGGGGAACCCTTGTGCACTGTTGGTGGGAATGCAAACTGGGGCAGCCACTCTGGAAAACAGTATGGCGTTCCTCAAAAGTTAAAAATAGGACTATCCTATGATCCAGCAATGGCACTACTAAGTATTTACACAAAGGATACAAAAATACTCATTCAAAGGGATACTTGCACTCCTATATTTTTAGCAGCATTATCTACAATAGCCACATTATGGAAACAACCCAATTGTCCATAGATTGATAAATGGATAAAGAAGTTGTCATTTGCAACAACATGGATGGAGTTAGAAGGTCTAATGCTAAACAAAATAAGTCAGTCAGAGAAAAACAAATACCATATGATTTCACTCATACGTGGAATTTAAGAAACAAAACAAATGAACAAAGGGGAAAAGGAGAGAGAGAAATGGAGAGAGAGAAAGAGAGTGAGAGGCAAACTAAGAAACAGATTCTCAACTATAGAGAACAGACTGAAGGGGGTGTAGGGATGGGTGAAACAGGCGATGGCGACTAAGGAGTGTACTGTGATGAGCACAGGGTGACGTGTGGAAGTGATGGATCTCTCTACTGCACACCTGCAACTAATAAGACGCTGTATGATGACTAACTGAAATTTTTAAAAAACTTAAAAAATAATAAAAAAATAAAATTGTACCCCATCTCCCATTCCCCTCCAGCACTACTGAATTGCCTTGTCTTGCTCCACTTTTTAATTTTTCCATAGTAGTTATCAACTATTTAATTTACTTATTTATGATGGTTCTTGCCCGTCTTGTTTTCCCCTAGTAGAGCATAACTTTCTACATTCACAAGGATTTGTGTTAGTTTTATTAACAGTTTTACTCATAGATCTTAAAGAGTATCTGGCAAGTAATGAGCATTCAAAGATTATTTACTGAGTGATGGACTAATCTATCACTAATCTATATAAATATATGAATATTATGTTATATAGGATGTTAAATGTAACTGATAATTGTTGAATGCTACACCTGAGACTAATGATGTACTATATATTGGCTAATTGAATTTAAATTAAAAAAGTTGTATATTATACATTAATATATTAGTAATATATCACTACTAATTCTAATATGTCTACCACCTTTAATTCCAACCTACTATGATAGAGCTACTAGTAAAATTAATTACTAGAATTAGTTACAATATAGAATTACTTATAATTTTAATATACTAATAATTCTGATGTTATTTTTTTACTTTATTTTTTTATTATGTTCAATTAGCCAACATATAATACACCATTAGTTTTTGAGGTAGTGTTCAACAATTCATTAGTTGTATATAATACCCGGTGCTCATCACCATATGTGCCTTCCTTAATACCCATCACCCGGTTACTCCATCCCCCCACTCCCCTCCCTTCTGTAACCCTCAGTTTGTTTCCCGGAGTCTGGAGTCTCTTGTGGTGTGTCTCCCCCTCCGATTTCTTCCCATTCAGTTTTCCCTCCCTTCCTTTGTGGTCCTCTGTGCTATTTCTTATGTTCCACAGATGGGTGAAACCATATGATAATTGTCTTTCTCTGCTTGACTTACTTCACTTAGCATAATCTCTTCCAGTTCCATCCACGTCAGTGCAAATGGTGGGTATTCATCCTTTATGATGGCTGAGTAATATTCCATTGTGCATACGGACCACCTCTTTTTTATCCATTCATCTGATGAAGGATATCTTGGCTACCTCCACAGTTTGGCTGTTGTGGACATTGCTGCTATGCACATTGGGGTGCATGTGCCCCTTCTTTTCACTACGTCTGTGTCTTTGGGGTAAATGCCTAGTAGTGTAATTGCTGAGTCATAGGGTAGTTCTATTTTTAATGTCTCGAGGAACCTCCATACTGTTTTCCAGAGTGGCTGCACCAGCTTGCATTCCACCAACAGTGTAATATGTTAATATAACAAGACAAGTAAGGGTTTGAAGTATCACAGGGTTCACAGGGAGGAGCCACAGGCCCTCGAACTGTATATCATTGAAAGAAAGAATCAGTCCTTGGTGGGCCTGGCTAGACAGGCAAGAGGCATTGGTAGGCTGCCAGTGAAGCCATTTGGAATGCAGTGGGTATACCGTAAGCGCCAAACTGAGGCTGCGAACCAGGATTTTAGGTAGATGACTTACATAAGCATCAACTAGCGAGTCTTTAAAAAATAAATCTAGTGATCTGACCGATTATGGGATAGGTCATTCATGTCTGGATATAAACTTTCCAGAAATTTAGGGACAAATGCACAGGAAAAATCCTACATGTACTGTGCTCAACAAGAAGCAAAGTTCATAGGGTCAACATAGGCATCTTCATTATATGTGTCAATAGGCATCTTTACACAGAGATCCAAGGAACGCCCCTGACCCTTGCTGCTGTCTTGCCTCGACACTAGGAGAACTTCTTTTCTCTTGTGTCTTCCCCTCCCCCAACCCCTCCCCTTCCCTAATCTGTCATAGCATAGCTGTGCATTCACTTCCTATTCAAGCAACAAATCTTTCCCACTTCTTCCCCAGACACATTGTTTATCACGCTCAGTTTCTACCTAAAGTGTGGAATGTGTATTTTCCTCATACAAAGGGAAAGTCCTGTTTCCAACAATTTGTTTCAATGGGCCACAGGGGAGAATAGGTGTTTTTTCACATAACTAGATGTGGAATATGGATTTTTCTTTTGGCAGTTTACTGAGTGACATGTTCTCTCCACCGCCCCCACTTTGTTTTTTCTTGTTTCAAATCTCTCATGGTTACCCAAAACCTTGTGAGCAAAATACAATGTCTACAACTTGGCAATGGAACTTACTTGCAGGCAACCTCTTTCTAAACTCCAACATATATACTTTTCTCATTTCAATCCAATAGAAACTGAATTTCGTTCAGTTTTCTTCTTGTGGGGGAGACCTCTTCATTTAAACACGGAAGTGTAATACTTTTTCTTTACTACATACTAAGTACTACATAAATATAAATCGGGGGTGGCTATTTTTGTAATAGCAGAAACCATGTCTGAAAGAAGGAAGGCTTAAAAGAAAAGCTCTGAATGCAAAACAACAGCAAAGCATTTTAGGCCATTAGAAGGATCATGACCTCTGTGTTTAAAAGTTGTATGTTGGGGCACCTGGGTGGCTCAGCCATTAAGCGTCTGCCTTCGGCTCAGGTCATGATCCCAGGGTCCTGGGATCGAGCCCTCCAATGGGCTCCCTGCTAAGCAGGAAGCCTGCTTCTCCCTCTCACACTCCCCTTGATTGTGTTCCCTCTCTCGTTGTCTCTGTCAAAAAAATACATAAAATCTTAAAAAAAAAGTTGTGTGTTAATATAAGAAACAGTTTATTACGAAGGACTTTCCACGAGTTTCAGTTAGTATCAAATGACTATGAGTCCTATCACCTTGTTTTTTATTCCAGAATGATGTTGCCGCACGTTCCCTTACCTTAAAAGAAAGAAACAAACAAACAATCAAATAACAACAACAAAATAACTGTGGCCTTTTTCCTGAATCAAGGTCAGGGCAAGCCACACCAGTTTAGGGGTAAAAAAGGATCATTGCCCATTTCTTTCAGCTGAAACCATCTTTATAAAGATTAAAAGAGGCCCAAAACCATCTCAAAAATTTTTTGAAATAGATGAGATATAAATAATCGATGCATTCTCTTACCAAAACACCAGGTAAGATGGCTGGCCATCTCATGGGACACAGGCCATGGACTGAGAATTAGTGAGAAGAAAGTCAGGAGGGGTTAAATAAAAATGGAATCTCTTCAGATTGCTGAGTATGGGCTGCTCACATCTCATCTATGAAATGGCCATCAACCTCCATGTAGAATGGCTCAGTCACTCGGAAAGACATACAATCTGACCTGACTC
The DNA here is from genome assembly GCF_017311325.1 of Ursus maritimus. Lineage (NCBI taxonomy): Eukaryota > Metazoa > Chordata > Mammalia > Carnivora > Ursidae > Ursus > Ursus maritimus. The sequence goes on along the minus strand of NW_024426996.1, from coordinate 18,813,035 downwards.
CAGCTGACGAAATGTTTTGGGTCCTGTGGTTTTCTCTCTGGGCTGAGATGTAGGCGGTCACATTAAGATGAATGAACTCCCAATAGCTTCAAAAATCCATCTAACTTGACGAAGGGCACATGTCACAACAGCCTACTAGGACCCACATGTGTTCGAACCACGCGATCTTGAATTTGTTCAGATTCTATGTGCTTTATAGTTTTTTTTTTAACTTATCACAATGTCTGAAATGGATCTAACAATAGGTCTTTTACTGACTCCAGAGTTGAAGAAAATGAAGCATTTCTTTCAGGTTTGGTCTGAGCAATCAACTTTTCTTAGAAGAAGTGAGCGAGGCTTCAATTCTACCTTGATAATACTTCAGGTTACTCCAATTCAGAACACCAATTTTCCTGGTTCACATTGGGTTGCCATGTAAGCCTTCACATACTTGCTTTTAGGTCTGGGGCGGGAGAAAAGGAGCATCAGCCCTGTTACCTTGTTCTGGCATTCCCTAGAATGCTGGAAGATAGGGACATGTGGCCCCAACATTAGCAAATAATAGCTAAAATATGCTTCTGTTACCAATAATAGTCCTGCCAGATGGCTGGCATCAGGAGGAACATGCCAAAGAATCATTCCCATACTTTGTAGTTAAACCTGGTTTTTTTTAAAAGGGGACTTGAAGGTGAAGGGAGCCTTCATGAAAGGGGTTGAGACTGAATGATTTTATCTGCCCTGCTTCCTCTAAGATTATCTTTAACTTAGGTCATCCTTAGATCTAACCCAATACCTACCAGAAACACTATGACATTTTGTGATAATGAGTCCCAGAGCCAGAAACAAGTCTCCAGTACAGGCTTTGGCTCCAGTAATGACTATTATCTCTACAAAGAGAAAATACAGATTGGATTGGATTGCACCCTGAAATGACCAATGGCAGAGTCTACATGACATCCCAGATCCTCACTGGGATAGTAAATAAAGTCTGCCTGACCTGAGAGAGCTTGCTTTCATGACTCGGACTCAGTTAATTTCACCTTGTTAGTAGTATGAGGCAGAAAAACAGACTCACTGGACTCTTCAGTTCACCAGTGATACAAACTTGACTTAAGGTAAAGAAAACAAGATCCTCACTTAGGCATTTGAAGGGACTGTGTCAGACACCTGGGAGACTCAGGAGCATTAAGCGTAGCTTAAGAAAGCTTCTGGGGTGCCTCAGTCAGTTGAGGGTCTGACTCTTGTCTTGATCTCAGCTCAGGTTATAATCTCAGAGTCCTGAGATTGAGCCCCATGTCGGGCTCCATGCTCATCGGGGAGTCTGTTTGAGATTCTTTCTCCTCTCCCTCTCCCTCTGCCCTTCCCACCCCCTTGCTCTCAGATAAATAAAGAAACGTTTTTTAAAAAAAGAAAGAAGGAAAAGAAAAACTTCTGCTGTGGCATTTTGGGTCTATGAGCCCTACAACGGTTACCATGTCAAGTCTTTAAATCTCACACCATTTCATTCCATCCTTCCGTAATTTTAAGGCCTCGGGGAAAGGTATTGAAACCCAGCTCACACATGAGTCTGATCTGGCTGGCTGGACTTCCGTTCCTAAAACCTGTCTACACAATTACACGATTCATCTAGCACGGAGTGCTGCCGTGCTGCCTTACTTGACTGTTTAATTGTATCCCATTAACTCCTTCCCTTCCGCAGAGAGTCTCAGAGCCAGTCAAGTGTGGAGCCAGATCTTGGATTATGTTGGTACTTTTCCCCTCCCCACCCCACCCTATGTTTTGAGTCCATTGCTTTGAAACAAACCACTTTATTGAATCAGATCATATTCCTTTATAGGGAAAAATGCCTGCAGACCAACTGGTTCTGTGACCCTAAGAGTTTATATCCTAGCCCCATGCGCAAATTTTTCTAAAAGGGGCCACACTAGAATGCACATTTCCTTCAAGGAGCGATTACAAACCAAATCTGAATGGACAATACTGTCTCACTAACGGGCTATAGAAAATAGCATGGCGATATTTCTGAAATTATTTGACTTGGGAATAACATGATTGTTTCAGGATTGTACGACTTCATTTTCCACTCTTAATCATTTACAGTTTATATCCGTCATATTGAAAAGGGTTGATGAAATGTTTAATAAGTAAAAACTTATTTTGAAAGAGCTTCGCTGGCTCAGTTCTCTGTAAAAATAGGACTCAAAAAAGGAATTATATTTTATGAAAGACCCTATGAGACTGTCCTTTTTATAAGAAAACAATCTGTAAATTGACCTCGTACTACCAACTCTCTGTCTTCTTAGTCTCATGTGCGGTGCCAAGCTTGGCGGTGTGTAGCGTGGAAAGGCAGGCACTGTGGCCGGGGGTCACTGTGACACCTCGGTGACGTCGGTCTGGAAGGTGAGCCACACAAGCACGCGAATGCTCTGCCCCAGGAGCGAGCAGATTCCTGAATCATGAGGAGAAGCAAGAGAGCATGCCTGGCCCACTGTCTCTGGAAGTCCGGCTAGAGCTGTTCACGTTCACCTTTGTCTGCCCCCAGTGACGGCCTCCCAGCACTTGAAGGCGTAGTTAACACAAATCAGTTACCTTCTCATCGTTAGCCTGTGATCCTACTCTAGTTCTTCACATATTTATAAGCCTTTAAGCCCAGAGTTCTGATAAATACTCCACCCCTTACACACACACACATGCACACACACACACATGCACACACACACCTCTTTTGCTATCTACCCGCACACACTGACCAACATATTTTTTATCCTGAGACCCAACAGAATCAAGCATACAAAGCCTCAGATTGTCTTTTGAAGCTGCTCTTCATTGTAGGAAGAGCATTTCTAAATGCATGCATGCTATTTTATGTCATGTTGCCCCAGAGGTCTTGGCATTTGGTTGGTGATTATGTCCAGCAAATGCAGCATACAAAGGTTCCCAGTAAGTGTAAAGTTTCTACTAAAATCACTGATAGTAAATTGTCTGTTGTTTCCCATATGAAAGCCCTCTTACAGGCATAGGAAGCTTCAACAACGGAATAATATGCATTGATTCTTGGACGAAATGTCACGCCGCGTTGTAGCCCATTCTATGAATCAGCGTCATTGAGCTGGTTCTATAGGCTAGCACTACGCCTGGGCTTTTGCAAGTTCTTTTTCTTTAATATGTCTTTTAAGGTGTCTTTTTAAAAGACAGTTAAACTAATAATCCACTCACCCTGTAAAAGTAATGGGAAATGTCCTACTCATTTCCTGCCCTCATTTCTATCCTATTTCCCGTGGCTCAGCGAGAGGTCAGAAGAAAGGCATATGCGAGGGTCCTGCACAAACAACCAGCTCCTGTGGGGACTCTGGGATCCACTAGGACAGAAACCTGAGGTTTCTAAGGGAAACTAAAAGGAAAGAATTGTGCTTCCCTTGTGCTTCTGTAGAGCAAGCCAATCCCACTGCCCCCTAAGAGAAGGGGTTACTCATTAAGTCATTTGCTTTACATCTCAGTTCCTAATCTTTCACTCATAAGAGCAGTGGACAAAGTTCATCAAGATTTATTGCCCTGTCCAAATGTTTAGTCAACAGGTCATACGATTAGTTAGAGTCAGCCTGAATCGTCTGTTTCCATAGATAAAGATAATAAAAATTTACGACCATGCATGTTTTTAGCAAAAGGAAATTGAATTGCATCTTCAAGTCCAAACAAAAGCACTGCAGTGTAATTGAATAAAATAACAGGACAGTTAATTATTTTGTTATGATAACTCATTGTCTAAGTATCATCTTCTCCGGGTTATTTTACTGAAACCAACCAGTGCATCTTCCTTACAGACTGAGGTTTCTGGTATTCTTCCCTTACTATCTCCTCTGAAACCCAGCTTGCAGATATCAGCATAAGAGCCATAGAAAAGAGCACCAAGATTATAAGAAATTGTCAATATTTGTTCAAAGGAAAAGCAAATGGAGAAAGATCGCTTCGATGAACAATAAAATCTGTGCAACTTTTGGAGAAGAATGGTAACACTTACTCTTTCTTTACTTAGGAGATACAGGGCAGCACAAGGAATTTTATTTAGATCAAATTTTGGACTGCATCAGAAGCCCTTGGGAAGTTCATTCATAATTCAGATACTGGCTCTTCACACCCTTGTATATTCTGATTCAGGAGGTTTGGATAGAGCCTAGAGTCTGTTTCCTGTTTCCAGCACGGTCTATCACCTTCACTGCTTTACTTTTTTTCACAACACTTATTACCTGCTAAGGTACAAAATAAGTAAATTATCTAGAGTATATTTTCTCTTTGTCAGTCTCCACCCCTATGTTATGTCTGGCCCAGATTGGTGTTGGAAGGGAGGAAGGGAGGGTAGATGGGGTGATTAGCTGTGTGGTTTTTTCAAAACCCTTTTAGTCTAGTGTCAGGTCTGCTGGCAATCCCAACACTGAAATGTCCACTCCAATTCCTAATAACCGTATGCCAGGACTGGCACGGGCTAATGACGATTCTTTTGACCATTGGCATATACAACCCACTCACCTCATTCTTACCTGGTGGCCAACTTCCTTGCCTCTCTTTATTTCTCCATCAGACAATGCAAATGTCAAGGGCACCAGGAAAGTCTATGGAAATATTGTCAAAGACTAAGAGGAGTTAATTTGTCCTTTCCTGTCTAAAAAGGAAGGAAAGGAGGCAATGTGAAAGAAAGAATACAAGATAGACAACTAGGCAAATTCTCTAGATCCATTAGAGACAATTGAGTGGAAATTTGCCCAGAATCTGCCCAGTTCCAGGTGCAAATCAACTTTCACATAAGAAGCCTCTATGAACTCTGCAGACCGTATCATTTTGGGACCTACCAAAGTCAAATCTGAATTTACTTAGATCTCTTCTTCTAAAGAGTTTGATATGCATTACTTTTAAGAAGAAAATTATGAGAAACTGGAAGTACTGAGACATTAACAAGCTAGAAACTTGGCTTAGATTCACATGTGACTGAAGACCAGGCTAATGAAGGGGAGCCAGAAAAAAGAAAAATGAAATGCGACTAAATTGGGAAAATCTTAGGCTATACTTTAAGCTGGGTCATTTAACTATGTGAACGCCTCTCTTGTTTAACAGAGATCTAATAATGTTATAAGTATGACAATTGTGTAATGGATATTTTTGTTATTGTTTTTGTAGGCATCATTTATTTATGGAACAGATAGGCTCTATTGACTTAGATCATAGGGTAAGTTTTTATAAAGGGAATTTCCCCTACTGACTTCTATTATAAATTGGAGTAGTCTTAGAGGGAAAAAAAATAACAGTATAGTCATGAGTATAGTAGCTCCTTTCCAAAAAAAACGTAACCCAAGAAACGCCCACAAATGCCTTTCTCATATCCTGTAGCTCATGGTGTTACAGGCTAAGAGTTTGAGTTTTCTGATGTATTTGCACCATATATTGCACAAATAAAAATTAACTTGGGGCAACAATTTGTTTTTTAAAAACTATTTTCTACATGGGTTAATCTCACCACTTATTCATTCAGTAAAGCCTAATAACACCAAGCACTGGAAGGAACTGAAGAAATTAGGTCCCTGACAATCTCTGTTTAGCAAACACACGGTGGAATGTCAAATAAACAAGATCCATTAAATACACAATACAAACTCGGCATTATTCTAGGACTGTAGGGTTGGCAGGAAAGGTACATAGAAATAAAAGAGGATTTAGCCTTTAGGTTATGAAATTAAGAAGCTTCAATACCATGCTGTATTTTTCTATGAGGCACTGATTTGCAGCTTGAAGAATCCCATCAAGTGCCCAGCAAAACGAATGAAAAGCAAAGAGCATAACATAAAAGGGCAAATTTAAGACTTAATATATGTGTCATATCAATGAACAAATGGTATGAAAGCATCTATTATGACAAAAAAGATTCTCAGACTGGATATAGAGTAAAACCTATGTAATGTTGCATATGGCACATTTAAAACAAAGTGATTTGGAAACACATTTCAGAAACTTTAAAAAATGGTTCCTGAAATTTAAAAATAATAATAATAAGCAACGGGGTTAGAAGGTAAAGTCAAAGAACTCTGTTATAACAAAGCTAAAGGAAAATGAAAGGTTAATGAATGCCCAGCCCACAGAACTGAAAACAAACACACGAAGGAGTATTACTTTGAAATTTTAGAACTCAAAAATAAAGAGAAAATGCAAAAAGCTTCTAAGGAGGAAAAGAAGGTCAAATACAGGTACAAGAGAGCAGACATCCCAACAGTAGCATGGGCTACTAGAAAACAATGGAAAGGTGCCTTCAAAATTCCAAGAGAAAATTATAGCAACTTCAAATTCTAGAATCAAATGTGGATGGAGATGGTTTGTGGAATTTCAAGTGCTCATTGTAGTAAACCTTTGCTCTGTAGATTTGATGGGACGTACTTTTAAAAGCAAGTCCACAAAATCATGATTAGAAACAAATATTAGGTAAAATTAAGTTAAAATAAGTTATTATCTATTTGAAAAAAAACTTTAAGTGGAAATTGTTTAAACAGTCAAAATGCTATACAATATTGGCATCTTGGTATCTGCAAGCAATCATTTTATCATATTAAGAATTTTAAGAATATTGTTTCTTGTATGGGTTGTCGGTCAAAGGGCACAAACTTGCAGCTAGAGGATGAATGTCGGTTCTGGAGATCCTGTGCACAGCATGGTGATTACAGTTGAGCAAGACTGTGTTGTATACTTCAAAATTACTAAAAGACTGGATTTTAAATGTCCTTACCACAAAAAAGAAATTATAAGTATGTGACTTAATGCTGGAGGTATTAGCTAACACTATGCTATAATCGTAAGGCAACATATAAATGTATCAAATCAACTGTGCACCTTGAACTTATACAATGATATAGGACAATTATATCTCAATTTATAAATTGTTACATTGTACACCTGCAACTTAAAAGCTATTGTTTCTACATATGAAAATAACTTACCAGAAGAAACACTTAAGAGTTAAAAATGGCTGCCGTTTACATGGGACTCTGTATTAGATTGATTTTGTGGGTTTTTTAAAATTATAAAGCCTCCTAGGATGGTTCGGTTTTTTACAGCTCCCAAATGTGTTTTGTTTTAAATGTTTAATAAAATAAAAGATATTTGTTACAAAACAAATGAACAAACAAACACCTTCAGAACTCACCATTACTTAAAACACTGACCACACCCATCTTTACTCTATGACATACACAAAGGTAATTTTTCTAATTCCCAAAGTGTAGATATTCCCATTATGGTTGATTTCAAGCTACCGACATGATGTCGCTGAACATGGGTTGGGAAGAGATGCAAATTAACTCACCATTAGGTAGTACTTCCGCTATACGGAAACAATAACTTTAAATAACCTTAAGAACAAAGATAATTCTGAAGTGTAGTAGAATAATTAGGAAATGATGACTTTGAAGTATTTATTAACTTATTTTTAACTCATTTAATTCCTTTATTTTAATTCGTTTAATTGTGGGTTTATATCAGTTAATTTTTTTAAAATGGCTGTATTTGAAGCATGCCAATTTCTAGAAATTCAACAATTGTCACTTGCAAACCAGTCGAACCAGCTTGAGCATACAACTGACACTCAGCATTAACCTGCCATCACACTCCTAGGGAGCTGGATGGGTGTTAGATGGATGTATAGATGGACAGACCAAAACATAGCTAACCGAAAACACTAAGCAGCCAAGAGGCGATTCTCAGGGATAGCTTTCCTCTTTTATAATAAACGCTTTGAAAACTGAAGGCAATGTATCCACAATGATGACCATCCTGTGCTATGGTTGTAGTTATCTATACAAGCGCTATTATCTGCTCTGTTATTAAATGCGTCATTGCTTATTATCTGACAGTTTTAGCTACATTCATAAAAAAATTGGAATGTTTCATCAAGTAGCATCATCTTGAAATTTAAAGAAACTATCAATAATCAACAGAAACCACATATCAGGACCCAGAGTAGATATTTGCTTGGATTATCTGATGAGGCTGTGTTAATGGAATTCAATTCTTCAAGGAAATTACAAGTATTTGAGGGCAGATATTGTGTCTGGCTTATTTTTCTAGCCTCCATAATACTCCCACAATGTTTACAACTAGGTTGGAATTTACCAGCCAGTACTTCAATGACCTATTTATGTGTTCTAATAGGCTGTACACTCTCCTTAAAAACGAAGTTTTGGGGCACCTGGGTAGCGCAGTAGTTAAGTGTCTGCCTTCGGCTCAGGGCGTGATCCCGGTGTTCTGGGATCGAGCCCCGCATCAGGCTCCACCGCTAGGAGCCTGCTTCTTCCTCTCCCACTCCCCTGCTGTGTTCCCTCTCTCGCTGGCTGTCTCTCTGTCACATAAATAAATAAAAAATCTTAAAAAAAAATGAAGTTTTATCTTGTCAAGTCTATATGACAGTGCCTGGTTGATATTAACCTCTTACTAAATATTTGTTTAGTTAGATTGAAGAGTTGCCTAATAATTATTCATTGAGTTAAATTAACTAGATTGAATCAGAACTCAATTTAATGTCATGTTGGCACAATAAAAAAAACCAGGCTATTAAATAGACAAGTCTTTGTATCATTAATCTGTATAATATATACTACCTGAATTCAAATTCTAGCTTCCTCTCTTACAAGCTTCCAGAACTCCATCAAGTATCTAATCCCATAAACCTCAGTTTCTCCATATTATCATGTAACTAATAATAATAATACAATTGTTAGGATTGAATCTATGTAAATTGCTTAACATAATACCTGTCACATAGTAAGCTTTTACAAAATGTTTGCTGCTATATTATCATGCCTTTATCTCATAGATAAATCTGATATAGGTCGTAATCATGATTGGCCTAAAGGAGTAGCATAGGTGTTTAAAACTGTGAAACATATTCCCAATTGTCAGCCACAAGTTTTCTCATAAAGTTAAATGTGTAACGCCCGTCAGATTGTTATAGTTTCCCTCTTAGATGTAACCTGTGACTCATTAATCCGAATCAAGACTGAGTATTAAAAGATTATTGAATTTTGATATTTTTCCTGCCTTGGGTTTGCCTTGGAGATCTGCCATGCTAATAGAAGCCATATTCTCGGTCTTCTTATCTGAGTAGTTCTCATGCCAACCGTGGAGGTTAACACGTTTTATTTATTTACCCTGACAGGAAAGCTGATGCTTGAAGTCAGAAAGCTCATGCATACATTACAGGATTGTGACCCCTCGGTCCTTACCACCCAAAGCCCTTCCTACTACAGAATCTTGCCTCGTTTAGATTACCTAATATTTCATCTCACTTTTCTCACCAAGGTTTCAATCTCAAGCTGTGTGGTCCGTGGGAATCAATTACATGCATTCACTCCTGATCCTTAGCGTTGACGCAAAGTTATAGGCAGAGGTAGTTCTAAGAAGTAGCTGAAAATTCTTTGACACCTTTTCGGATGAAAAGTTGGGTCTCTGTTTACTTTCTTGGAATCTGGGTGAGCTTTTAACTACTTTGACCAATAGAGTATGACAGAAGTGCCACTATGGTACTCCCTTGGCTAGCACATAAAAGGCCTTGAATCTCCCACCTTGTTCCCTGGGGCACTGGCTCATGGAGTCCTGAAGTGCCAGGGAATGGCTTGTTCAGAGAGGGCCCAAGCTGTATGCAGAGGCCAGAAGTAGACATTCTGGTCGATGGTTCTAGGTGAAGCCAAACTTGACTAAACCCAGCCCAGGAATCAAACATGCAAGTGGAGAAGCTTCGAGATGATTCCAGCTCTCAGCCGTCAAGTCGCCACTAGCTCTTCTGCTCTTCCCAAACGAGGCTCCAGATCTTTTAAAAAAGATTTTTTTTATTTATTTATTTATTTATTTATTTGAGAGAGAGAGCGCGCATGCAAGCGAGGGGGTGGGGAGGGATAAAGGGAGAGGAAGAAGCAGACTCCCAGTTGAGCAGAGAGCCCAACGTGGGGCTGGAACTCAGGACCCTGAGCCAAAGTCTGACTCTTAACCAACTGAGCCACCCAGGCACCTGGAGACCTCAGATTTATGGGGCAGAGAAAAGGATATCTGCTGTTCTGTGTCAGAATCCCTGGCCCCCAGAATCTGCGAGCACAATAAAATGGCTGGTGTTCTAGATCACTCGGTTCAAGGTGGTTTGTTAGGCAGCAGTAGTAACTGGGATATTTACCATGAACCACAATGGAAGCTGTAGAGCTGGAAATTCACAGGGGAAAAGGAACGACCACCATTTGAGAAATGTTGCTGGGATATAGACTCAAACACTTATCGTGCCGCTATAATCTCCTATCATTGTCTGTTTAATGCCAGCGAATGTCTTCATCTTCATCCTGATTCTCTGCCTCCATCTTGCTACACTAGACACCCCAAAACATAGATGCCAAGACACTTTCCCTGATGAACTATACGTGAGATGCAGCTATGTGTGAGAAGAAATTTTCTAAATATGAGAAATCTCTCCTGCTGGGGTAAGGAAAGAAAAGAGCATTAACTGGGGAAAGCTCTTTTTCTAAAGGTTACTCTTTTTGAAATAAAGGATAGAGATATGAAAGGAAAAAGAAAAACAAGATTTTTCTTAGAACCTGGTAGAAAAGAAAGATGCTTTATTAATTTATCTTGCTAAATCATGCACAACTTCCTATGATTCCTACAAGGTCCCGGATACTTACTAGTTCCTGCTCTTGTATCTTTGACCTGAATTTTCTTCACATATTAGTCATGTGACAAAATATTTAAGACTTGGCTACGTGCTATATCTTTTATTCATATTACCTAAGCTAAAAAATCAAAATACTATCAATTACAAAACTAAAAGCCGGTATAATATTCATGGCTGCAAAATAAGTAAATCTCATACAAATGAGAGTACAAAAATAATAATGGGTACCTTTTCATTAAAAGCAATAAGCTAATTTTAAAAGGTCTCTGTAATTCCGCCATAGTTCTTTAGAGCTACTATTTAGCATAGATCTTAGTAATGAATCACAGCTGTAACTCAATAATAAAAATGGCAATTACCCATGTAATGTGTGCCCTACGAGCTGGGTACATCTTCCCCCACTTCACAGCTGAAGAAAGGAACATGCCCAAGGACATATCACTAGTAAGATGGGGCCAGAATAAAACAGAGGGGGGCCAATTCAAAGGCTGTCTGTCAGGCCAACTATCTAAATTGCACTTGATAATTTAAAGCATACCTCCGAGGGCATCGTTTAACCTCACTGGATCCAGAAAAACATGCTGTGAGTCAGCCTGTTGTTTCTATTTTACAGATAAAGAATCCTCAGCTCAGGAAGGCAAAGCGAATTTCCCCAGGTCAAACCATAGCTATGAAACACTTTTGTGCATCACAACTTCTCAATAACTAATACTTGAAATGTGTTCTGTGAGAACCATAAGGGATGTATCAGTTGGAAACATGGTACCTTGTGAGGAGACATCTTGGTTTTGTGGGAGATATTTTTTAAGAAAAAAAAATGAATGACTGCTATAAAATTAGGCACCAAAGTGAATATTTGTTCAGAATGAGAAAACAGATCACCATAAAATACAAATTTTAAGAAGCTCTCTCTCTCAAATGAATAAATAAAATCTAAAAAAAAAAAAAATCTGATTATCTAAGGATCTGCCCACAGCGCCTTCATCTCTCGGATGAACTTGACCTACACTGGGCTGTAACCGGACTAACCGGAGCACTTACAGTACCCGAATAATTTAAGCTGCGGAACCACTTCATCTAGATCAATTAAAAAGTGTTCTTGGCTAACTTCATTTGCATATTTATATTAATTCTCCACTAGACTTGGATCATATGATCTAAAGGGCTGCATTTAATTATAACACGACTCTTCATTTATCAGCCACAACCGATGCTAACAGTAAATAAGGGTTATCTATCTATTCAGAATAAAGCCATCATAATCCGCGAGGAGCAGTCATCCTCAAGCTGGAAAGGCTTGAACAAACATAATGGCAAGGGAATAGAGACCCAGCATAAGTGGAAAGCAGTTGGAAATAAAGCTCTTAGTGGTTTTAAATAAACACAAGTCTCCAGACAGAGATGAATTCCTTCCCAAAGTACTGAGAGGATTTGCAAATGTGAACACTGCTCATTTCTGTAACTTTTGCATAATTACAGAAAACAGAGATGCTGAGAATCTAAAAGTGGAAAAGAAGTCCACTCCAAAAAAGAAGAGATAGATGTATTTGAAAAACACAAGACTGAGGATCTTGGTGTCAATTCCTAGCAAAATGCTAAAATAGATTGTTATTTTATTATGCAGGAATTTAACAATTACCAGCTCAATAATCAAATTTGATTTCTGGCTACCAGCCATAATTCTAGCTGATAAAGAAAAGAGTCTGTTCGTGTCTAACTTAAATCCCATGCAACTTAGCTAGTTTCTCAATCATTCAGATTTACAGTTCAAGAGGGGTTAAGACTCTCTCTCGGGGTTTTGTTTTGCTTCTTTTTCTTTCCCTTTCCTCCTTGAGGTTGATCCTAAGCCCTAAAGGGCCTTTAAAAATGGTGATGTTGTCTCCTTCCTAGTAGAGAGGGAGTGACTGTGTCTTGAGTTTGCTCTATCTGCCGTCTCCCTGCGCGAGCCTACCGCTCCACACATCCATCATGCCGGGAAATCCTCAGGGACAAATAATGGGCACTGCACCCCCCAGTAGCAGCCTTGTTGTCTACATGGACCAGCACAGGCTGCCACGGGGGTGTTCACGGGAGTCAGTGTCAGCCGGAGATAAGCCCAAGGCCCAGGGGCTCTTCCCAGAGAGACTGACTGCATGCACTGCTAACTTGATTATTTCAGGATAACCTGCTCCATCCCAATATGTGTTTGTAAACAGCCTTCGGAGCAAATGTCTGCTGTTCCGATGAACCCTGAATGATCCTTCTTTCGCAGAGGTGAGAATGATAGGTCGTAGCCTTAATGTGCCAAGATGAGTGAAAATGTCCTGAATTGCCTGAGAAATTGCAGTGTTCAATGGCGTGTTCCTTGATTTTGGTTTTATATTTACATTTTCCCTCGATTTTACGTCTTCTCCTAGAGAGCAGAACCAGAGTTCAAAAATGAAGTGAAACTTAGTGTTTCAAAAACACTAATGTTCTGGTTTTATACAATTGGGCCATGATCTAAAAATTCATACCTGATCAATTCACCACTGTCTTTTAAGTACCTTAAAAAGGAAGCATTTATCACTAAGGGCCCACATGAATTTACAAATAATAACTTCTATTAAACTAACCACCATTTTTTTAAGTTTAAAACAAATCTGAGAAATCAGGGAGAAACTATAAACATGTACCTCGATTGAAGAAAATTAGTACTGTTTTGCACAGCATCTCAGAGCCAAAAATGACAGGGGAGAAGAACTACTTTAATTCCAATATTTCGAATGAGGGAACTGAGGCTTCGAGAGATTCTGACATCCTTAAGGCGAAGCACTCAATCGGCTACGGAGACAAACTTGAAATCAGGGCTCTGATCTGTCAGACCATTCACGAGCCTGCCATGTGTCAGAATCTGCCTCAGGTTGAGGACACAAAGACGAAGATTGGCAGCCTAGCTTTAGAAGCTCGAAGCTAAGTCATGGACAGTAAACGGACCCCAGATGGCTGCAATCTCCAGCCCAAGGGAGTTCCTGGAAGCTTTCTTCACGGGCTTGTGCAGAGGCTGGCTCTCACCAGCTCGCGGGAGTCACGTGCAGGCATGTCCTTCCAGTTCCACGCCCAGTGTCGCCATGCGGGTGTGCTGAAATCCACAGCAGTGGGAAAACTTACCCCGGGGCCACTGTAACGTGCCACCCCCACAGGTACTTTGCACACGTCTTCCAGCACACCTGTGCCTTTGGGATGCCCTCCCTCCCTTCCCGGATCTTTCCTGGCCCTGCGCTCTTCTCCATTAAGCAGGCTCTGCAGTAAAAGGAAGGCTTCCTACGTCTTCTGTGGCCCCTCAACACAAACAGACAAAAAACAATAAAACAAATAAAATTTTTTAAAAACCTTACAGCAGTAAAAGAATTAATGTTATTACAGAGGTAAACAGAAATCAGGTGAGCACACGAGCAAGTGACAAAGTTCACAAAAGTTCCTATAGTTTGCATTGTTCGTACCTCCCCGGCCTCTAGTGTTTCCCTTCTGAGGCCATGAAAGGGTACAATAACTCACATAAAGTTCCTAGTGCAGTGCCTGGCACATAGCATCGGCGCTCAATAAAGGCCGTAACAATTGTGATTACGGTACTCACATATGCGAATACCGTTGGGATTCTGCCCCCAGAATCCCTTTACTGGACTGTAGTTGGAATACAGCAATCCCCCTGACGAGCCCTCCCTCCTCAGGGGAATAGCCACCCTCCATGAAGTTCCCTTTAGAAAAAAGGAGGCTTGGAGATGCAATCCACAGGGCCAACATGTGTCCTGTTTCTCCGGTGGCTAATGTGTTTACGTCGCTCACTATGACCAGGCTGAGGCCTGCTCTTCCACTGGGACCCCGATCCCCATAAAGATGACCATCCCACACACACTGTTTTACAGAATTCCCTCGTCTAGAAACACAGTCACAAATGAGGTGGCAAGTACACTACACACAAGGAGAAAGGCGACGTGTGACAGCAGGTTAGCCTGGAGTGAGGGTGGCGGGGGATGCGAGAAGGCCTCGTATGTTCTTTCCATGCAAGATACATTTGCGAAGTAGATGGAGAAAGGAGGATTTGTAGCTAAGGGAGAGATTGCCCAGTCAATCCAGAGGGAGATCCCCGGGGCTAGGCCCACAGGTTTCTACTTGGCCCGGGGTTGTTTGGCCACCTGATGTAAAGGAAGACACAGGAGATCTGCTTGTTGCCCTTTTGCATGGTGCAAAGTTGGAATGACAAATAATGGACCTAAGAGAGAGAACAGGAGACCTCATCAGGCTGGTCACATGAAGCCCTCAAGAAACAAAATGAAGTTTGCAAGTAGGATAAGCAAACTCTGGCTCTTGGATGTGCACTGAAATGGGCAGCACTGGGAGCTTCTTGTCCTTCAAACACGATCTGGTCAACACAGGCCCATGCCAGGGAAATTGGAGCCTGCTTTCCTCATTCCAGATTTGGGGCCACGAATTTGGGAGATTGTTGGCTTCTGGCAGACCGCCCATGATTGAGGCACGAAATGTTTCTTTTTGTAAAGTTATCTGGCCCTTGAAGTGATTGAG
The DNA here is from genome assembly GCF_017311325.1 of Ursus maritimus. NCBI lineage: Eukaryota > Metazoa > Chordata > Mammalia > Carnivora > Ursidae > Ursus > Ursus maritimus. Next base: position 18,797,830 of record NW_024426996.1, on the reverse strand, counting down.
CCTGGTTTTGACATTAAATGAACCATATTCTAACCAAACAAGCTAGCCGGACTTTAATATATGGGTGGGGAGGGAAAGTGGTACTGAATTATCTGGGCAATTTCTCAATTCTTCATTGAACATCCCTTAAGTCATAACAGATAGAATACGGTGGTTCTTAATTTTGTCTGTACATAGACATGACTTCATGACCAGTTCTAGGAAATGCTTAAGCAAATGAACTTCATTATATACAAGGTGTCAACTTCTGATGAATGCATGGATATATTTTAAATAGCCTAAAAATATGTTCTTTAATGGATGCAAAAGACATTTCTATATTTAAATCCAAATGGCCTTGTCTGTTTTCCTCTGAGATGTTAAAAAAAAAAAAAGGTATTACCTTTCTTGTCAGTGGAATTTTGTCCATTAAAATATATTATTATACCATATACTAAAAATCAGCATAGGATATAAATCACACCAATTATTTTTCTGAAAGTCATCTGAACTAGATAATACTAACAATTGCCCTTGTATAGGGAGAAGATACTTCAAACGCATCCTCAGTTTTTTAATATAATCTCTCTCCAAATATGTTCAAAGGTTGAAAGTTACATTCAGCAAATGCATCCGCTCAATAGAAAAAAGAATGCAGAGTGACTTGTTAGGTACAGGTAAACTATTTCTGGTAAATCAGGGGATATAGTAAAAGAAATACATGCATACTGTGAAGTCATCCATTTATTTCTGAATTTTCAAGCCTGGAAGGGTATAATCAAACTCTACATTCATAATGTCCGTAAGATAAATAATTACCAGTTGAGGAGAAAGGTAGTTCTTGCCACATAAAAATATCTGGGAGATTTTCTTCTCATGGATGCTCAGCTCACCAACAGCAGGGCTGGAGTTAATGAGTTTAAGAGGCTTTTCTAGTAGTCACAGGACACGGTGCAGGCCATCCTCAGACACCCGGCGCCATTCCTTCTGTGGTCATTCATGCTGCTGATAGAGCTGTGACAAAGAACGGGGGTGCCAATGGATGCATCTAGTCATTTCTCCCACCGGGTGTAATGGAGAATTGTTTGTATGAAGCTATGTATGCCAGAGAAAGACAGGGAGGAAAACAGGATTTTTAAATATATATTTATTTATTGCACTGGAGTTGGTCTTCTCTTCCCATTGCCCTGGGAGAAGGGAGCAGGGCCAGCTCCTCCTCAAAATATTCTGAAAAGCTTGATCGATTTTTGAGGAAAGGGTGGAATTTGTTTGCATATTGAGCCTAAGGATTTGGGGGTGAAGAGGGAGGAAGACCGAATCTGTAGTTTTCTGAGAGCGTAAGTTAGAGAAACCAGTGCGCCGAGTGGCTTCGACTATGGTTTATTGGCAGCAGAGATCATCATCATTGTTCAAGGGAGGTTCATTTTAATGACCTTCACTCTATACAAGGTCGTAGAAATTGGGGAGAGGACAGGTTCCAATATAGAGGGAACCGAAGCCACAAATCCGTCTGTAGCTTAGCCCAGTGGCTGTGCTTTGAGTAACAGTCACTGGCCATGTCTATAAACTGAAAGAGCTTTAGCCTAGGATTCTAAGCAGAGGGCGCCAGGGGGACCTGTACAGCAAACCACTCACCAACCATCTAACACTGGACTGCGGCAGCCAGAAGCAGCGGCAAGCAGTGAACTGATCCACTTTTCCACTTTTCCACTTTTCTGTGCACTTGGCTTTTGGAAGCAGGGTGAATCCCAGCCCTTCACCCCAAATTAATTAAACCTTTGTGATTGCTGGACAATTTAGTGGGGGTGGAGAAGGCATTAAGAGAGTGATTCTGGACTTCCTGTTAATCAGAAAAGTGGTCTTCTCAAATGACTGTTTGGAAAAATGCTTGAGATGTGCCCATGTTGATTTCCTAGGCTTGTGGGATGGTTAGCAACAATTGCATGGGACTCAGGTGTCGCGCTGTGATCCGACGGGTGAAACTGATCAGCCACACAGCTCTCCACTTGCCTGTTGATTTCTGCTAAACTATGTACAGACGAAGGGAGAGGAGCCAGGATGCACACTCTCCCAGTGTCTACGTCAGGGAAAAAAAAAAAAAGATCATGTCCAGAGGATGTTCAGTATGAATCTTGGCATCCTGTTTTAATGTCCAAAGTAGCTTTCCATAATCAAATGCTTCTTTAAGTATTTCGGAAAAGCAATTTTCTTTAATAATATCTGGTGGCTTACGTCCATCCAAAGTGCTTAGTTAGTGATTATAAGACTATAAACATATTGTGCACTTGACATTTCCCTTCTGCACATCTTGTGAAACTGCCATGAAAGACAATGCCCACCGTAATAGATACTCCTGAGTGAAAAATTCTCCAGCAGTTAGTTCTAAAAGGGGAAAAAATTACAAATAAAAAGAACACATTTCCTTTGATATTCTGCTTTCCAATCACTTGTTCATTCCATTATTCATATACAGTACCAACTATGTGACAGTCCTTTGCTAGGCACTGGGGATATGCAAATGTGTGGAGCACAACCCTGAGCTCTAGAGATGCCCAGTTACAGCGGTAGAGGAGAAAGATAGGCACACAAGGTGTCACAGGATGCTAACAGTGGGTTTCAGACCTGGCAAGCTCAGGAATCATGACGTCATTAACCAAGATAGGGAATGAACCAAGGAGGACTCATATTTGGGAGAAGATAAAGAGTTCAGTTTTTGAATTTCACCTTGATTTCGCTGCTCTGGTTTTGAGCAGCAGGGCGTAGTTGATAGGTACTGACTTTCACTCCAGCAGAACAAGGTTGATATCCTGGCTCTAATGATGCTGGCGCTAATGATGTTACCTTGGGCAAATTTCTTAAACTCTTAGAGCTCTGACTTACTCATCTGTAAAATAAAATTGATGATACCTACTTCATAAATGGTAAGCATTAAAATGTGCAATGGTAACTGAATGTGTCATTCTTTTAATTGTCTCTCTATACACCTCCCTGCGCCCAATCTGAACCCAAACTACATCCATTTGCTTCTGCTTCATTTTGGCCTTTGCCAATGGATGGTGCACTTCTTTCTGTTGCCTACAACCCCATCTTTCCTGCCATGCTGGCTGGTTTCCTAGTGTCCCACCTCCTATCTAGAGCTGAATCCCCGTAATCCCAGCACACTTCATAGCTGGTGTTGAGAAGCATGTCCTATCTCACTGTTGCCTTAAAGCCCTGGAGGAGTGAACGAATAAAAATAAGGATGCAAGTTATCTCCCCTGTTCAAATATGTATTACCTGTTGTGACCACACCTTGCTGATGGATTGGGTGTTTAGGTCCATGCATTTTGTCCTAACTTCCTTCATTCTTCAATCCTCCATCCTCCAAGGGGACTGATGTCCTCGCACAGGCTTGGAGCGAAGCCACGGTACACAGGAATGTCGTTCTGCTGGACTGCTCACGTGCATTGGAGGGTGACAGCTGCATCCCAGACAGCTGTTGTAGGACAGGCTGAAGTGGGATAATCACGAGCTGGGAGGGAAAAGGAAATGCTTTATGGATTCACTGAAGCGCAACTTCAAGAAACAGAAAAACTGGAGACAATTAGGAACATCAGGCTGACAAGCAGCTATCAGAAACGCAGCTTTTCTTTTTAAACAAAGGCAGTTGGCTGACCAGGAAACAGTCACAAACAGCAAAGTCTCTTTCCAATACTGTGACCAGTGGTAATTAAAGCACATTTCCTGTGCACCCAGTTTAGCAAGGACTGCGGACCAGTGAGGATATTTTTGGCTACATGTTCATCCAAATTTCAATGCTGTCTCTCAGAGGAGCGAGACCACATGGCCCCCTTCTTATCCCCCTGGTTATTTCACAGGGCATCCAGGAGTAAGACCTCCCAGCCACTCTTCAGTCAGATACAAGGACGTCAGCAGCCACAAGAGAAAGGACTAGAGCACATGAGACTGGTGAGCCGGGCTGTTGGGTCAGACCGTACATGACCTGATAGGCTAACACCCGGGGATGGGATGGGCTATGGCAAAAAAAGAGTCAAGGGTAGATTCAAATCCCAGCTCTGTGACAATATGAGAATTTGCTTCGTGGTCTATAAAATGGAGAGAAAGTCCTTCTCATGGTTTTCTAAAAATTAAATGAAATCATACAGTGTGCTCATGATAGGTGTTTTAAAAACCGTTCACTACTCTCTTCGATGGACTGAGGGAAATAGTCAGGCACGGAAGTGGATTTCAGCTGTGCCTTCAGCTATGGCATCCATGACTCCCCACAGCACTCCTGTTTTGCTTACTGGTCAAAGGGATAAAGAGGATGTTATCATAACTGAATTTTGTCATTCCATTTATGTCATTTAGGAGTTCACTGGTGGATAATGCAAGTACTTTACCATCCATCTCCCTCCCTCCGTAAAGAAGTAAACATGTAGAATGCTCATAGTTATGGTATAGATTTTTTTTTAAAGTCATATTTTCGAGCTTGCTGTCAGGAAGGGGGAAGGATGACGAGTAGGCAAAGCTCGGAGAACTTCCCTCAGGCAGAGCAGCCTTACTTTGAAATGTTTCCCACATTACGCTTTCCCATAAGTTCTGCCTACCACAAAGGATTCCATAACTGAAAAATTAAGTCTGAAAACCACTTTTCTATAATATTTATGTTCAAGAAAACACTTGAAGAAAAAGACAACAGTACTTTTGCAATCTGGGCCAATTCATATGGCCACTCCATTCATTTAATCCATGCAGGGCTGGAAACTGGTATATGATAGGGGAACTGTTCCTACCAGGAATGTCTCTGACATGAACCAGCCCCTGAAGTGATAGAGGAAAAGGAAACGTTTCAAGGATACAAGGTTGAGGGTTCCCAAGACCATCCTCAGGTCTGATGAGGGATGAGGACGAGGGAGGAGGACTAGCGAGGAGGACTCCCAGGATCAGCACATGGGCATACTCGTGGTCATGATGATTACAGTGAACAGATACAAAGCAAAATCAACAAAGGAGAAAGATCCACGGAGCAGGGCCTGCAGGAAACTGGGAGCAGTTCTCGAGTTCTCTCCCACGGAGTCCCAGAGAAACAAGCCGTGACAACACGTGTGAAATGTTGTCTACCAGGAAGGCTCATAGCAACTCAGTGTCCAGGATCTTTGTTGCAGGAAAGCTCATAGTAACTCAGTGTCCAGGATCTTTGTTGCGGGGATAGTTACACAGGCATCCTGTGCCTCATGCCTACCAAAATTCTAGACTTGGAGAAGAAATTCTAGGCTTCAATGTAAACCAGCTTGTTGGTACAGGCAGTTTGAACACAGCAAGCTACTCTTACCTGTCAGGATGGCATGAACTGCCCCCCCAACACAAGTTGCCAGATGCCAGCCAAGCCATTCATAAGAGGGTAGCCAGGCCTGCTATGTTAACTCTTTTTTGTGCAGAGATCCATTAAACAGTTAGAAAGTTGATGAGGTAAGCATAATATAAACATCAGGATATGAATGAGTTTCGATTATCCATTACCATATATATTCATTAACAATACTAGAAACCACCATGGTCATTACACCAAGAGGAAAGAGTTACGGGAAAGATGATAATCAAGTGAGAAGATACGGTATTCCATTGTAACCACTGCCATAAAATGTGAACTTTGAATTCATACACCAAGGTATGCATTTAAAGAGGGGGAAAAAGCACATAGCCATGGTAAAGAAATGAGTGTACTAAAAGAATCTTAGATCATAGTTTAATCCTCCTCTTTTACAAGTAAGGACATAAAAATTCCGAGAGATATCTTGGCTGATCCAAGATCACACAGCTGGCTATGGGCCAAGCAGAGCACAGAACCCAGCTGCCCAGCTCATGGCCACAGGCTTTGGCCCTTCACTTCATTCCAACCTTTGTATTTGGAGGTCTCTGGGAAAAACAATCTCTAAATTTAGACACATTGCTCAGAACTGTGTTAGGGCAGGGCAAACACAATAATGCTATAGGAGTATTGCTTGGTGGCCACAAAATTAATTGATAGATCAACAAATACTGCAAAACTCCAGTGATGGTATTGAGAAGTGAGCTCCCCAAACTTTCAACCATGTAAAACTTTCATACATGTAAACTGTAAGTGTTATTAGGACAGGTTAATGAGGTGAGGGCAGGGCCGATCCAGGACACGTGGATGCTCACTGGGTGTTGGGTGAATCGGTGTTATCCCAGGATACGTTCTCAGCGAATGTCCTCTGTGTTCAATTTTGAACCATTGTAGGTTTGGTATTCATACACCTTGCACTGTCACCCGTTCTATATCAACTTTCACAAATCTTTCCTCTGTGGATTTCAGTCTTTCACAAGTGATTGGACAGAGTTAGGTCACCATGGGATGTCTCTAACTGGCAGCCCGGGGAGAAGTGGGCTGACACTACAGAGGTAAAGGTGGTGTGGTGGGGAGGAGGGGGCTGGTATGGGGATCGGAGTTGAGGGGTGATCATCCTTCAACTTCTTGCTTGTTTTCTCCCCACCTACTTGTTTCTCAAAAAGGAACACTTTTCGGGGTGAGGAGGAAGTGACATTACCCAAACTCAGACTCCCAGAAGCCCTCAGACTCCTTGGGTGTAGGGGGGTGGGACGGAGTGACGGGCAGAGAGGGCATCGCCCTCCACAGCTTTATACTGGTTGCTAAAAGCCAAGAAAATGGAAACTTTGTAGAAGGGACCAGAGTAAGGAAAACACAGGCCTAGTCTCGGGATGGGTGGACTACCAAATGCCCATTCCACTTATGTTTCTCTATCAACTTACATGATGGTTATTAAAGCAACAGCCAAGCACTCTGCTTGGTACAAATTGGCGGTTGTTATCTTAGCAGGGACTGGGTAAGTCCCTACGTGATTTGGGGGCTAGCCTCACGAATAAAAAGAGTAGGCCTCATGATTTAATATGAGTATGTTTTCATGATCCACTCTTGCTCATCCTCCTGCCTTAAGGCAATAAGGCTTTTATGACTAATTTCTTAAGTATGCTGCATTCAATCGAGTACAAGCAAAAGACAGCTTTTTCCTTTTTGCCACAATCTCTTTGAACCCACTCTTTCAACTTGTTCTTTCTCTAGCCGGTATGAATGCTGGGCAGGTCTCATAGGTTTCCAGGTCACTATGAAATACTGTCACTATCAAATAAGTAAAAACTTAATCTTATCCAATAAGCACATAACTCCAAGCTCACATTCAATTTAAATCTTCCCGGCAGCCGGCTTAGGTCCGCTTTAGGTTTGCAGGCCAGCAGAGGTGGGGGTGCCCACTGCCTGCTTCTCTACTTCTGTCCTTGTTCTTAATTAAACATTGTCTGGGAGAAGAAAAGATTCAGCCCGTCCTAGCTCCCAGCTTCGCCATTCAAATGAGTTTATTGAATTAGTTCTTAAATCCTGCCTTCCTGGTGGCGGCCTCAGCTGGAGTCACTGATTCCCTAGCTGTCTAGCTACGCCTGCGACTGTGTCCATTTTGGCAAGAAGGGACAGAGTGGGGGCCTCACCCCCATGAGTCTGGCCTCCGCCTGCAAAAGGTCTGAGCTCCGCTAGTGTGTCTGGGGAAACCAGGGGAATGGGCTATGCTGGCTCTTCAGCACGTGTCCCGGACAGGACAGGCTACCTAATTTGTGGGGTCCTGTGCAAAATGTAAATGCAGGATCATGGCTCAGAAATTAAGAGTTTGAACACAGTGACAGCAGAACATGACCTCAAGAGCAGGGCTCTTCTGAGCACACGGACGTGCGACCGCACAGATCACACGCGCAGGAAGCTGGCTCTGATCACAGAACAAATCCGGGACAAAGCGAGACGGGAAATCAAGAGGACTAGAGCTTCTGTTTCCAGGCACGGGTGCAGGCGAGGAACAAAGTCAAGAGCCGAGAAGATGAAAGGAGGCCCTTTAGGAGGAAACAGCTGAGGATTACCAAAAACCCAGACTTGAAGGACAGCAATGGTTAGTAAAACCGCTCCTCCGTCGTGGGCTCAGGAACCCCGCGCGGGAGTCCGAGGTGAGCTCCGGGCGCGCAGGGCACAGCGGGCCGCCGCCCTCCCCACACTTGCCCAGGTGTCCCCGTGGGGGCCGGGCTCCTGATCGAAGCCCGGGGGAACCTTCTGTGTGGAGGAAAGCAAGGTGGGAAAGGGAGAGGGGCTGCCGCCAAACTGATGAAGAAGTGGGGCGGGCGGGTCCGCAGGACGCAGACAGGAGCAAAACACACAGGACTTCCGACTTTTCAGAGCAATCCTGCATCGTCATCACACGGACGTGGGCATCTCAAGGCTGTGTTTCAGGTGAAATACCGCTTGTAGATGGGCATCCAGACCCCCCGTTCTGAGAGACGAGATGTGAGAAGACCGGCCATCGGTCACCAGAACTTCATGGGCCTCAAGTGGGCCGCGGGAGCAGCCTCCCTCTCCTTCCAGAGCATTCCTTTGCACCGGAAGAGAAAGTGTGAGGACGAGGACGGGTGACACTCACCTGCGGGACCCGCAGGACCTTCTCTCCCTAGGAGATTTTCTCTCTTTATTTTGTAGAGGTGAAAACGCCCTCCCAAATCCTAAAATGCGGCCCGTTTTTTCCATCTACATCGTCCTGCCATGTCATTGTGGCCCAATGACATGGGTCAACAGATGTGAAAAAGATGAGACTCTGCTCTGCCAAGCAGTTCAAACACTTGGCACTTATCACAGAGAATGTAAAACTTGACAACCCATTTTTTTCTTAATTTTCTCCTAGGCTGGCCCCTTTGGTTAAGTCTACTTTTGTTTACTTAATTATCCTCATGATAGATTTTGATACATCAGAAAAGGTACTTTAATATTGAACACTGTGTGGGCCCTAATATGTTTTTAAACATTTTTTTAAAAAATAGGTATGCTTTATATATGAATACATATATATTATTATATGATATTAGTGTTACCAATATAATACAATGAAAATGATATTAAATATGTGTGTGTAGGCACATGTGTATAAAGAAAGAAAGATTTGAAAAACTTGCACCAAAAAATTTACAATAATTCTCTGAGTAGTAGTATTAGGGATGATTTTTATTTTCTTCTTTACATTTTTTCTGTTTTCCGACTGTTCTATATTGATAACCTATTTCATATTATCAAGGGAGAAAATTATTTTTAAATGTCCCTTCACAACCAATAAGATTGCACATGTTTCTTTGAACATTTCTAGGCTTACAGCACACTCCTATACACAGTCCTCACATTTTCTTGCAATAAATGTGTTTTCATAACTCCTTTCCCTGCTAGACTTTATCTTCTTAAGATCTGTGACTTGTTTTTATATACCTGGCTACTCAGCTATCAGCACACACCGTAATAAATGCTCATAGGATAAACGGGTGAGTTTATGAATGTATGCAATCAGGCCACTTTCCAGATCAGACAGTGATTAAATAACTCAACTTCTGTTACCCTTTGCTAAAAAATGTTATGGTTCATCTTATATGCTAATTCAACAGCAATATTTTAACTGACTTTATTTTAGATTTTTCCAAAATATTTCATTTTATTTTCATTAAAAAAAAAACGTTTTTTTCTTTTTGTACTCCTTTTTCTTTGGTTTAGCTAGTATTCAATTAAATCACATAGTTATAAGAACAAGTGCAACTAGCACGGATAGGCGTAAGTGTAAAAATGATTTCCTCGGGTGCCGCCTGGATGGCTCAGTCCTGGTTTCAGCTGAGGTCAGGATCACAGGGTCGTAAGATGGAGCCCTGAATTGGGCTCATGCTCAGCACAGAGTCGGTTTGAGATTCTTTCCCCTTCCCTTTCCCTCTGGTTCTGCTCTTCCTCGCAGGACTCACACATGTGCTCTCTCTCTCTCTCTCCATCTCAAATACATAAATAAATAAATCTTAAAAAAAAAAAAAAAAGATTTACTCTGGGGAAGCATTCAACTCAATAGCGGAAGCAGAAGTGAGGGGGTGACCTAGAAGGGGGCCCAAGGGCAGGAAGCATTCACCATGCAGGGGACATTAGTGCATGTGCCTGAGCAGGGAGCCAGCGAGCTGAAGTGAAGGGTGCTGACTTGCCTGCATCAGGCCAGCTTAGTTTGCCTGCAGGACGCTTTTGAAGCCATGAAGGCCCTCTTCTGCCTCATTAGCTTTGCCCCTGCTCTTCAGAAGCAAAAGAAAACACTGAACAGCAATAAACAGAAGAACCGGAATCTTTCTGTGCAGCGTGTGTGTGCGTGTGCACATGCGTGTGCACGTATGTGGGCGTGTGTGTGTGTTTCTGGCAGCAGAGTTACATTAAAAAAAAATCAGATGCGAGAGGAAAAAAAAACCCTAAAGTCACTTTGTTACAAAAATATCCTAAAATCTGGGAAAGTGGCCCAAATCCTAGGAAAATTTGGATTTCGTATTAGACAAACAGGGTCAACCATAGAAGAATTTTCTGGTAAACATTTGTGCATAAGAATACAATTGGAATTAGTTGAAAGAGAAAAACAGAGTAAATGGGGGAAGGCAAGAAATCCTAACCTGCACTTAATTTATTCCAAAGTTAGCCTCGAACCTCACTCTTAAATACAGTGTCTGCTTAATATTACCTAGGTTTAAATGATTTAATAAAGAGATTTCTTTTTTCAAAATAACAGTTTAGTCAGACCTTTAATGAAGCACTTGCTGTTTGAATTCTATGACCATAGCAGTATTCCTGGAGTTTGCAGCCCCCCAGCACTTCAAATTTAATTTTGATGAGTAAATAAACCTACACCCAGATATTAAGCCAGGTACAGAGCAGCCAGCAACATCACAGTGCTGGGTGTTTGCAAAAGCCCAGGTGAGGCAGGCTTCTCCGCTCCCTTTTCTTTTAGCACTGAACTGACTTACTTTTTCTTTACTGTAACCAGAATTTTCCTTAATGCTCTGTTATTGAGTTATATTATTAGGGAGTGCTTAGAGTATACAAAACAATGTTTTGAAAGGCAAATTATTTTCTAATGAAATCAGTACTATTTCTTGCAGCAGATTACTGGATATTGCAGATGTTATTCATAAAATACCTGTCAGCAGACCAGGAAGGAAATCTAATTGTGTAATACGTAGAAGCTACAGATATCTGGGTTTGTATAAAGAGACTACATTATGCTACATGAAAATTTTAGAGGAAGTTCAAGACTTATGCATAAACCAGGGTGTTATTTTAGCAATGATATTTCAACAAAAGTAAATTAGTTCAAAATAAACAGTTAAATCTTATTCAAACATATGTGGACACCTCATTTGGCCTACAGTTGTTTTGAAAGCAAATGTATAATACAGTGATGGTTGTTTCCACCTCAAAAAAGAAGCACAAAAATTAAATGTGAAATATAGTGTCTGACGGATGTACTTTGCTGATATAATGTTTGTACTACAAAGACAAAGGACGATAAACATTGCTAGTTACGAGCTATTGTTTTGCTGAAATTTCAGTTTCAATATTCATCCCTTACCAACACTTAATCTATCCTTCCTTTATCGTCTTCTACTTTTTTAGTTTTTTTTTTTTCATCACGATGCAAACTTCATGAAAGCAGACACTCGTCCTCTGACACTTTTACACTTTATCTCCTCACGGTAGCAATATCATTTGGACATCTAATCAGGTTTTCCAGTTGTGCAAAGAGATTTATCTGCACACTGAAAGCACAAGCTACAAAACAAAAACTAGATACAGTAGTTATCATCAAAATCGGAAACTTTTAGGTTAGAAAGGACGCCATCAGAAGAGAGAAAAGACAACCCACAAAACCGAACATGTCTTCAAATTATACAATTTGAAAATTATATAGTTCTATGTAATTATCAGTAAAGGGCTGGCATCTAGACTATATAAAGAACTATTATAACTCAATAATAAAGAGACAACCCAGTTAAAAATGTACAAAGGACATGGGGCGCCTGGGTGGCCCAGCGGTTAAGCGTCTGCCTTCGGCTCAGGGCGTGATCCCGGCGTTATGGGATCGAGCCCCACATCAGGCTCCTCCGCTATGAGCCTGCTTCTTCCTCTCCCACTCCCCCTGCTTGTGTTCCCTCTCTCGCTGGCTGTCTCTATCTCTGTCGAATAAATAAATAAAATCTTTAAAAGAAAAAATGTACAAAGGACTTAAATAAATATTTCTCCAAAGAGGATATACAAATGACTAATAGTCATATGAAAAAGTGTTCAACATCATCAGTCATCAGGGAACAGTAAACCAAGACCTCAGCAAGACACTACTTTGTACCCAGTAGGATAACTATCTTTCAATTGGAGCACTCACATACTGCTAGTAAGAATATCAACTGACGCAGCTGCTTTGACAAATAATCTCTCAGCTTTCGAATAGTTAGCATATGACCTAGCAATTCCACTCATAGTCCTATACCCACAAGAAAAATCAACCTATGTTCACACAAAAACTTGTACACAAAAGTTCATAGCAGCACAGTTCACAATAGTCAAAAAGTGGAAACAACCCCAAATGTCCATCAACTCATAAACGGATAACCAAATGTGGTATATCCATATGATGGAATATTATTTGGCAATAAAAAAGAATGAAGTACTGATACATGCTACAACATGGATGAACTTGAAAACATGCTAAAGGAGAGAAGCCAGTCACAAAAGACCACAGGTTGTATGATTCTATTTATGTGGAATACCAAGAATAGTCAAATCTATAGAGATAGAAAGTAGATTTGTGGTTTACCAGGGCTAGAGAGGATAGAGAGATTGGGGGTGATGGCTAAATAAGCTTAAAACAAAAAGGTCCATCTTCTCTCCACCAAGTGCTGCTGTATCAAGGCACCAGTAAGCTGCAAGTTGTTGGAAACTCCATCTGATGGGTCTCTATGCATTTGCATACTCACCTGCCCCAGGTTGTGCGGAGTTCTGGATTGAATGTCACAAGCCCAAGGCTGCGTGTCCTGTATTCCTCTAACTACATGACCTTGAAAAAGTCACTTAAGCTTTCTAAATCTTAATAAAATAGAGATCAAAAATAACTACCTCACAGGCACTGGGAGAGCTAAATGAGATGACATGAGTCAAAAGACTTTCTAAACCAGAAATCCTATACAAACGTAAATGGTTCCCGTCATCAGCTCTCCAGACCCAGGGCCTTGATTTCCACTTTCCCACAAGAAGTCAGGCCCAAAGAGACTTTACTCACACCACCCAAATACATCATATGCAGGAGCCAGGGGCTTAATTAACAGTGAGAAATCACACTGGCAAGCAGATTGGATAGACATGTCAGTCTGTCCACTCATTTCCCTCCCGGGAGAGAAATCTATTTGAGAAACTCAATTACCACTGGGAGGTTGCTTAGAGAGTACAGAATCAGACCTCAGGGAGCTGGATTATCCTGGGAGCCTTATCATGAAGTTGTGGCAAACTAATGAATCCCCTTCCTTCTCTACATCAATAGATTTGTCAAGCGGACTAACATCCTTCCTTCTTTAGAGCAAGAAACTGCTCACAGACATGACTTTCACCCCTAGTTTTTTGGGTAATCCTCCTCCTATTCAAGGTATTTATAACCACTTCAAATTCATCACCCTTCTGTATTTCATGCATTGTTATAATGAACCAATTCCCAATTTCAAACTTCCTTTGTATTTATTGTATTTTGCAGGCTGACTGCTTCCATGGTGACTATTTGTGACATACAAGTCCCCACACTCACAGAAACTTTGGTCCCATCAAGGCTGACCAGAAAAAGCTAACCGAACTTACATGGTACGGCTCCTTTTCTGATCCAGTTGGTTATCTTGTCTTCTTCCAAACAATCGATATCTGACCTAAAAAGCAGAGTCCTCTATAAATGTGAATTATTGTGATTACCGTAAGCCCTGCAGATCAAAACCTTCATGTTTTGTCATCATGGCATGATTAGAACCTGCTGGTAAAATAGCCCTCGGTCCCTCTGGCCTTCCTTCCTTTCCTGTACACGCTGACCACCATTTAAAAAAAAAAAATCAGCTTTGCTTTGAGAGAATTTTGATATTAGAGAAATGAGAGTTTTGTACTTATCTAAAATGAAAAATTAATTATTAATATAGTCATCTGATCTCTCCGATGTAGATATTGTTACGGGTGTCACGTGGCATAACAGTGGAAAGAATGTGGATTCTAGAGTCAGGGAGTTGAAGGGTTATGACCCAGCCTCCTATTAGTAATGTATCTTGGTCCAGTTACTCAACACTCCGAACTCACTTTCTTCATCCATTGCAAATATCTTCATTGCTCGTGTCCTGTGATAACAAGAATGCAACATAACAAAGATTATGACTGACATGTTTTAAGTACAGTGTAAAGGACAGCTACTGTTATTGAGACGTTTGCATTCTTTAAAAAGACCTCTATGTTGTGAGTTGGGTCATGGCTTGCAATGTAGCCTTCTGAGACTCTGGGTCTTTCTGTTCATTATTTGAAAAGCAAAAGGAAAATGACACTTTTTCATGTTCAAAAGTAATAACAGTGTGGTTAAGTGAGTTTTCCTCAGCACACACACATTTTCCGCTTCAAAAAAGTGGCTCAGGCCATTCTAGAACCTCAGTAAGATTTGTAGGGCAGACTCTTAAGAAATGTAGAGAAACACAAACAGTATCTATACCAGTTTTCTCATCTGATCTCACCTACTATTTTGGGAGAGAGAGAAGTAGCCCATAGCATTACAGGCCTCTGACTTCAAAGCCTCTTAGATTTTAAACTGCTGTTTGACTTGGAAAGACCATGGTCAGATGCTTAGGCTTTAAAAAAAAAAAAAATCAAACACCATTTAAAAGTCCTGCTAACTGCATTTGCAAGGTTTTATAACCTGATCCTTTTCCAGAAAGGAAAGAATGATCTGTGAAAGGAATACTATGTAATGAAACATTTTTAGTGAATCGAATTCTTTTCTTTCTAAAAGTCTTCTATCTGCTGATGATACTAACGCAACTCTTTCACTGAATAAGACAGCTGCAGAAAACAAACCCAAATACTCTAACACAGAAAGTCTAATAAGGAACGCCAGGTATAAGACAGTCCTAAAGAAACAAAGGTAGTGTTTCAGATTTCTTCTCCTTAAGATGATGTTCTGTGGATTGTTCACTTTCTTGGGACAGCCTTTCAGTTTTCTTTTGCCTCTCCACCACAGCCAAGGCATCTCTCATTCACTCAGAGAGGGGCTGCCTCCCTACTTTCCATTGCCTCCTTGTCTGAGTCTACTCAGGCTGCCGCAACCAAATACCATGGACTGGGTGGCTTAAACAACAGCAATTTATTTTCTTACAGTCTGGAATCTAAAAGTCCATAATCAGTATGCCAGCATGGTCTGGTTCTGATGAGAGCTCTCTTCAGGGCTTGTTGTCAGCTGCCATCTTTCTGCGTGCTAACATGACCTCTTCGTGTACATGGAGAGAGGGAGAGAGAGCGCAAGAAGGAGAGATTGAGAAAGAGACATTGACAGAAAACTCTCTGGTGTCTCCCCTTATAAGGGCACGAATCCCATCATGAGAGCCCTGCCCTCATGACCCCATCTATTTACCTCCCCCAAATCCCATCTCCAAATACCATCTCATTGGGGGTTAGGGCCTCAACATATGAATTTGGGCGACACACAACTCAGTCCACAGCTCTTCTCTAAACCTTATACTGTATCATGTCACTAAAACTTAACGGCTTCATGGTTTATTTGGCCTCATAGTGTGACAATTACTCACCAGATAAAGTGAACTGATATGCTTATAGAAGTTAAGTAAAAAAGTTAAACCCCATGCCAGGTTTCATTCAGATCTGAATAGAAAGGTCAATGCTTTATTGCCCAAAAGATTTTTTTTTTTATTTTAAAGATTTTATTTATTTATTTAACAGAGACAGAGACAGCCAGTGAGAGAGGGAACACAAGCAGGGGAGTGGGAGAGGAAGAAGCAGGCTCATAGCAGAGGAGCCTGATGTGGGGCTCGAACCCAGAACGCTGGGATCACGCCCTGAGCCGAAGGCAGACGCTTAACCGCTGTGCCACCCAGGCGCCCCTGCCCAAAAGATTTCATATGAAAACTTTACCTTGATGTATTTGCCAATATTCAGAGATTGGTCTTCAGTGTTTCAGACTCAGAAATCAGATTTTTGTAGATGCATCTTTCAAAGCTCAATTTTGAATAAAAAATTCCCATTTACATAGCTCAAGAAGCTAGTGTATAAATAAGAATGCCAATACATCAGTAGACAATGAGAAATAAAAGCTGTCACACACATACCAGAATACTCAAGTTGGCACAGACTACAAATTCTAAGGAGTTCTTTTTGGAAAGCCAAGTTATAACCAGAAATCTGCTCGCTAACCAAGAATTCAAAAGACAAGAGATTACTTGTATGATTAAAATGTTTAATATCACGAGGCTAAGAAAACCAGCCTCAGTGTAGAAATAGCCTTAAACCAAAGGGACCATGAAAACCAGAATCTATCAGTAGGACTTCCTCTCCCTGAGAAGTGCTTGAATTGTCCCTCCCAAGTTAGGCTGATTTTCCACTCCTTTGCTGCTATATAACACCATGTACTACGGAACCTTCTAGACTTGCTATGGTCTGGGAGCCACTGTACCTCTTTAGTACAGAGATTATAATATGGGAGTTCAGAACAGGAGCACGAGAGCCAGATGATCTCATTTTGAATCTTAGTTCTGCCACTTCTTGGCCATGTGACCTGGAGGGGTTGTTGCAACTTGAAGAAAATAATCCCATTTAGGCGCTCGGCCGGGCTTCTGCACAGCCCGCGCTGCGCTCATTCACGTGCCTTGCCCTGCTTCCTCTGCAGCCATGTCTGACAATCCCTATACGGCTGAGATTGAGAAATTGGGTAAATCGATATTGAGGAAGACAGAAACACAAGAGAAAAATCCACTGCCTTCAAAAGAAACAATAGAACAGGAGAAGCAAGCAGGTGCATCCCAACGAGGCAGCGCCCCCAGCATGCACTGTACATTCCACAGCATTGCCTTCTAATTTACTCCTTTCAGCCGTTTAACTTTGTAAGATACAAATGGGTTGGATCAAGTTTAAAGAGTGTGTTGCCACTTATCACATCAAAGAATTGAGAACCACCAACAAAGAAGGCGGCGCCTGCCTCTCCCATCCCTGTCTGGCTGGCAGGAAAGGAAAAGAACTTGCATCTTGGTGAAGGAAGAAGCCAGGTGGGATGACAGAGAAATCTGGAGTAAAAAACGAGCTGGTCCAACGTGTCCTGCAGGCTGTAAAATACAATTTAATCCGAGTGCCATGGTTTTTTTTTGTTGTTGTTCAAATGATTGTAATTATTGGAATGCACAATTTTTAATATGTAAATAAAAAGTTTTAAAATCTGAAAAGAGCAAATAATCCCATTTAATTTGCAAGGTTGTTGCAAAGATTATGCATGTAATGCTTTTAGCACATTAGCCTTAGTAAAAGACTAAATAAATCTTAACGATTATTTGGTGGAAATTTGCAAATCTCTGCTTTGTTCATTATTGGATTCTATAGTTTAAACTCTCAGGGTGCCGTCTCATGTCACTTACCCCCACTTTCCCTGCAGCTGAGGTTTATCTCATGTTTGCTCTTGAAACCTACAACCTATCATACTGATGACAGAGACAGGTGATGTAACTCTTTATAGAGTACACGCTGACTTCTTTACTAACTCACTAGATAATGTAAAATTTAACAGAGGACTTCTGGGGATAGTTACTTACCACTTTTCTAGGACAGACGTTCAGGTCATCACTGCGGCAAGTTTGTGACGGTATTTAAAAGAGGCAGCAGGAAAGGATGACTGTAAAGGTCAAAGGCAGAGGAAAACTGCTTATGTTCTCCTGAGTTTGCCAAAACCTATGGTTATCTCTTTCTTTTATCTTATACTTTATTGAAAAATAGAATGCATCTACCCAAAAGTACATACACTGGCCTTGTTAGTAATTATTTCCTTACTTTTATTTATACTTTTACTACCCAAATATTAACCCATAGCTACTATAACCTAGTCTGTCTTTGAACTTTATATAAATGCAGCCCTACATTATTTTACATCTAACTTCTTTGTCTTAATTTTGTTTTCAACTTTTACTCATGATGTTGGATATAGTTGGAGTTCATTAATTTCATTACTATATGGTATCTCACTCTATGAATATAACACCATTTACTTTTACATTTGCTTTTGATAGAATTTGTTTTTGATTGGACTTTAGCAATTGACTACAAATAATGCTTCTTTGAACATACTTGTATATGTCTTTGGCTGAATCGCCACAAAAAATAATCCAATGGACGATCTAAAATTGAAAAATGTAATATATTAAAGAACAGAAACATACTGGTTAAGCAGCAGATGAAACACAACAGAAGATGAGAGAGAATCAGAAGAGAAAAAGTACTGGGGAAAACAAAACAAAACTAAACTAAAGGCGCCCATGTTGGATCATGTGACCTGCCCCAGGGCCAACCAATCAGACCGCTCATTTTCCCATGGCCACATGATTGGCTCAAGAGCTGGCATGTGACTCAGGTTGGTGCAATCAGGGCTAATCTTGGAGCTTGGGCATCAGGCACCAGGATGAGGTGCTTTCTTTCCCACTGGACTGGAACCTGGGGCCTCTGGGCTGGCTGGCGTCTATTCATAGCCAAGAGAGAAGGGTAATTGAGTCCTGATAACATCATCTGAGGCCATGGAGAGAGCTGCACTGATCCTATCACTGGACTGGTAGGTTCCATGAGCAAATATTTCTGTATTTACTTTTTTGTTTTGTCACCTTCAGTGGAAGTCCTAACTATAAACACCCTTATGCATTCTTATATTCTTAGGCACTCGAATGCACTCTGCCTTCATTTGTACCTTCCAAAAGGAAGGGTATATATCATATTATGCGAAACTTCAGACCAATTCTCTGGTCTAGTTCCCAACTTGTAAATGGTCTTCCTTCTAGGCCTTTCCTAATAAAGCAACAGCATTGATGTAGGGACCTGACTGCACACAGGACATCTGCATTGAATTCTTCCTCATTGGATCCCTGCTGACCTACATTCATCTAGCAAACCTTTGCATTTCTCTGCCCTGTGTCCATTTTTTGTACCACTAATTTTAATAGATTGTTTCAATTATCATTTTAGGAGCTAAAGTCTTAGAGAGCTGTGATTATGTCTGAGTAGGAGGGTTCATGATTATTCGGCAATAGAATCATATTCCAAGTGAAGAGCTGATTGCGAATTGCAGTCGCTTCTGCTTTTGAGTCTGAGGATGAACTTAAAATGCAAAATGGCCGTCAGAAAGCCTGTTTGCTTAGATCTCTGTAAACTGACTTATCTGAGCCTCACAGACCTCTCCTATTGAGTTCTCTCTCCAGTTCCCTTTCCGTTTGAGGGTGATGCTCCAATCCCTGGGCTCTGGGCTCTGAACTCCAGGCAGGGCATTGTTCATTGGGTGGCTGATTACTTTCCACAGAGAGGGAAACTTCCCTCTTCAAAATTAGATTGAAATCTCTTTTTCTTCAAGTTTTGTATCACTCCTTATTCCTTCTTATCCCATTAAAGAATGGGATAGTATTAAAAAAAAAAAAAAACACTCACAGACAGGATTTTGAGTCCAATCATTTTTTTTAATTCTTTGCTTGGCTTTCCCTTTGTGTCCCGTACCCCCCCCCACTCCCCACACACCTAAAATTAACTAAGTCAGAACATACCAACTGGCAGGCTGTAAGGCCAGCCCGGGGACATGTTCTGCTTGACCTTTACAATATATTTTAAAAGTTTGTCTTTGTTACACGCAGGTACTATCAGGAGAGTCTACACAGCAAGTCTCACTTCGGGAGCCTCTTGAAATATCAGGGTGTCTGGCACCCCACATATTCCCTTATGGCAACCATTAGCTCGAGCAAAGTAGCAGCTGGTCCACTTCACTTTTTGACTCTCCCACTGGAGCCCCAGGAAGGCAGCAGAATGCAGAGTAGAAATCATTGCAAAGTGTGACCACAAGGCCTCAGAGGGATGCTGCCATGCCGTCCTAAGGAGGGACAGAAGTAGCTCAGAAGGCTGGACACGAAGGGGCCTTGAGGTTGTAGTCACTAGAAACCAAAAGCAGTGGGCTGTGTTTTCAGACATGTGACCAAGGACGTGTTAGTTGATGCCAAAGGACAGATGCACCATGGGCAAGATCAAAAGCCCCAGTGCCTCAGCCTCACAAAGGAATGGAATGAGGAAAGGGAACAAATGAAGTTGTGTTTTCACAATTTAAAAAGTTCTTTTTTCCAGTATGTAGAATATTCCAGAATATGTAGACTGAGATCCATGATCTCCATGTTATCGATATAGAGACCTCATATAAAACCATCTTTCCTCTGTGTTTAATTACTGACCACCTTATTTTCTTTAACAGTTTTTACCCCATTGACTTTTGCATAGTCTCTGTACACACCTGATTATCAGAAAAAATATTTTTCAAAGTACATGAGCCATTTTACTTACTCGTCACCTGGAGAATTTATTGTTTTGGTTCGTATTGCCATTTAGCAAACCACTCCCAAATATAGTGACTTAAAATAACCACCATTGTTCATCAGTTTGGACAGGACATGGCAGGCTTGGTTCAGCTCTGCTCTGTGAGATGTCAGTACGTGACCCACTTCCAGAGACTGGATCCTCGGGAGACTGGCTCACTCACGTGTATTGGGCTGGTGGCTGAGTGTGGACTGGGCCCTCCGCTGCAGCTCGTGGCTGGAACACCTATGAAGGGCCTCACCATACAGCTGCTTGGCTTCCTTACAGCACAGTGGCTTGGGTTCCACAATGAGGGTCCCAAGTGACAGAAAGTGAAAGCTACTGGTTTCTTAAGTCCTGGGCCCAGAAGACTGCACAGCATCCCTTTCACTGTATTCTATTGGTCAAGCAGCGACTGTGCCGAGTCAAACAGAGGGGACATAGAATGCAACTCTCAATGCAGGAAGTGTCAGAAACCCTGGGGCCATGTTTTCAAACCTGCTACACTTACTAAAAAAGCAAATAATTCAATTTCACCCTAGACTCTCTGAATCGGTATTTTCGAGGCTTGAGTCTGGGAATATATTTTTAATAAGCACCCCAAATTTTTCTTAAGCAGACCAAAATTTGACTTCTACATCATTTTGGAACCTCTTATTTTAACATAAAAGTTCCATTTCCCCTGTGCTCCTCTAGCTGAGGGTATTTTGTAATATCTACAAGCACCACGCTTCGTTAGGTGGGAAGGGGCAGAATTAAGCATTCTGTTCTAACCTTGAATTCCCCCCACACTGCAAGCAGAGCAGGGCACAAGGGAAGGTGCAGGAAAGTTAGTAAGGGTAGGGTCGATAATCCTGAAGTCATCATAGATAGGCATCCAACATCCAGCGTGCAGCTGCGCAGCTGATAGGAAACTTCGGCTGACTTGTGTCTGCGGTACCCCTCACTTGTGAGAAATGTGCTTCCTTTCCCTATAAATGTTAAGGAGAGGGAAATTTTTTCAGTAGGGCTATGTATCCATCGGGTTCGCCTGCAAAGCATACCCTGAGCTGCAGGCTGAATGCACACAGTTTTTTTTTGTGAGGTTGGGGATAGATGAGGTAGAAGAAATAAGGCAGGGAATGGGAGCACATCATTAGCTGCCTCAAGGGGAAACCAGAGTTTAATCCAATGGAGAGACTCTGGGAAAAGCATAAACACATATACGTCAGAATTACCCTGCCAAGAGGTGAGGGAGCAGAGATATTTCTATTCCCACCCCCTGAAGTAATTTGGTAATTAAGTAAGGATGCCCCGATGGGGGCATTAATTCCCAGGCATTTCGTTAGGCAAAGTGGATTCTAGCAGCCCGAGAGCAGGTGTCGGCCATTGTAAATCAGGCCGGTCGCACGAAGTGATAAGGGACCCAAGAAGATATGAGGAGCATACACTCGCAGCACGTCCGATCTCACATCTGTGCTCTGGTTTAATCAAAACAGATCAGACTAAGGACTTCAACATATGAGAATTTCCAACTTGTCCTTATGGTTATTCTCTGCCTGTTTGGTTGTTTTAGATTATACAAGGAAACTCCTTACCTTTCTTGGAGGTGAAGAGTCTGCCTGGGAAACCTGCACTATTTCATCTTTTACCGAACAAAGCAACCCCTTATCATTGAAAGAATGAACTTTTGGAGCATTCATGATGTTATTTCCAGATGTGTATTTTTCCTGACATTACCCACCCGGTCCAGAGGAGCCCATGCCTCGCTGCAGGAGCTCATGCGTGAGAGCTTTAGGGACGTCTTTGATTCCATTACGAGACTGCTTCGCAGACCACTTGGATGCCATGTCTCCCCGTTTTTCCCTTGGCATTTTATTTTACAAGCAAGGGGACCATCTGGGCCATCTCAGCTGGCTTTGCTCTTTTAGGTTGCGTTCGAGATTGCTGTTTGGGAAGGGCTACCCTCAACATCGCCCTGATAACATATGTACCACTCGTGTTCTTTTGAGCTGCACCACCTCGTATCCGCGGCAGCCCCCGCACCGCCCAGGTGGCCCTCCGGATGCTAGTCTCCAGGTCCGCTCTCTCTAGGAGGTGAGGAAACTGCCGGGCCGCTCAGGACTCCGGACAAAGATGCTCCAGGCTAGAATGCAAGCAGCGATCTAATCATTCTTCACTCCGGAGGTGGCCCGCAGGGAGGCCCCACTTATTTGGGCTACATTCTCTGATTTATCAATCTATCTAGTTTACTAAATGCACATCATTCCACCCCCATAGGAGCCGGCCTTCTTGCGAGGCCATTTCTATATAGAGAAGGTAATCCATGCTCTCGAGAGGCGTATTTGTGACGATCTCACGCACATAATGACTCATGTAGGTGGGATTTCTTTCTCCTTATGGCATTTTCACACTAGGGATGTGCTTCTTACTGAATGTGTCTATCTAGCTGTTCTTTTCTTGCTTTGCCACATCTTGCCCTGCACTTTTCAGCAGAGCCCTTCAAGTTCAATAGGCAGTCAGTAAGTCAAAGATGAATTAGAGTGTGTTTTCATTGAAGTAGACTGTGATATTAAATTTTATTCCTCTAAACTAAATATATATATGTATGTATATATGTGTGTGTGTATATATTATATGTATATCAGACAAAAAAATTATTCCTCCTAATCAGAGGATGCAACTAGATGCTCAATGGTCAAATTTACTATACAGATACAGATATTGATATAAAGGTATATTTAAAAAGATATATAAAAATAAAAAAGTATAAAGAAAGATATATATCTTTATATCCGTCTATAAGTATACGTACATACGTATAGATATGTTTTATTGGGTCCTGACAAAAATCTGAATTACGTATGTACATATACATAGGAAATCCATATTATAATGTAAACTATACTAATTTTTAAGATAAGCAATTAAAATTGCTTTGTTTGCTCCTCACAGAAACTTAAATTCACTGCCTACGTTTTTAAAATAGCATGTTCTGTGTAACAACATGGATTTCCTACTTCTTTTGCAGGTTAAAGATTCAGCAACGTGGGGCCCTCGTTACATAGCAAGCATTTGCTAGAGCAAGTAACATCTGCTCTTTTAGACTGCGTAAGTGCCCTGCAGTTTGCCACCGACCCCGCCACCCTATTGATACCAGTACTGGGGCCCAGGGTCATTACCACTGTCCTCACAGGAACACTCAACCACCCACATGCATTTGTATGAGCTGCCTCGTCCCTGACGGCTGAAGCCCCTCTACAGACTGGAAGTTTCACAAACACAGAAAATATGTTTGTCTGCCCTTGTTCATTCGGTATCTGTTGTATGGGTAGTACTCAATGAACATGATTAAATGAATGAAAGGGAGGAGAAACCTATCTTTTGCAAGGTAAGGTACTTGGCTGTAAGAATTCTGTTTCTGCTAGATTGGGCTTTATGGCCCAGGCACCAGGAACGCGGCATCCCCGGCCGCCCCTGCCTTGACTCTGGACGAAAGCTACCAGCACCATGCTGGGGGCCGGGAGGGGCCAAAGTACTGTGGGCCGAGCTTATTGACAGAGACTCTGGAAAGCGTCCCCCTTCCAGGTCACATAATACATTATTAATAAGGGAGAAGTGACCTTCTGCACCTTGTAGAAGAAAAGTGTGGCCACTTGAGATTTGAGCAAGTCATTTGCTGCGGCTCCAGACGCCAGGAAACTCGGCTGTCTCTCTCGATTTTCCTCTCGCAGCCCCTGTGTTAGCTATTAGTACTGCTCAACTAATAAAAAATAGTTAATTTAATTGTTTTTGAAATAAATCTTACTGGTCACAGAAAGTCTGTGCCTTTGCTTGATTTTTACAGAAGGTCCTTGATTTCTCCTGTTTTCTTGTGCTCAGAATGGGATCCCGGCAGCCGCCCACAAGCAGGGAAACTTGTCTCACAGGGCTTCAGCCCCGCCAGGCTGACATCAGAGAGCTCCCGACCCAAATGCTCCAACCGCAGAGCATGGGCTCCACCCACACGGAGTCCTCCTCTTGCAGGGGTTCAGCACAGCAAGGAGAGAAAGGAAGCTTCGCCAGTAGGGCCCTCAGAGTAGAAACCCAAACTGCAAAACCGAGAGAAAGCCTAAGATACTATTCACGTCATTCAAAGAGGAAACATTTTCTGAAGGCATGAAAAGCACTCTTCTTTCGCTTTAGAAGCTTATTCAAACTCATTATTCTCGCCTCTAAAGTCTGACACCATGAGCCAGCCTCTGAAGTCACCTCTTGCCTACCCCCCACTCCCCTGGGCCTTGTTTCTGCCCCCCAAATGCAGCAAGCCCACTTTGGGGGCTCTGAACTCACCTGGAGTGCTGTGACCTACATGAGGATGGCTTGTCATCATTCAGCTCTTGGCATTAATGTCACCTCCTCAAAGAAGCCTTCCCTGATGGCCCCATCTGATGCACGCACCTTCCACCTTTTTTTCCCAAGATTTTATTTATATATTTGAGAGAGAGAGAGAAAGAACGGCTGGGGGGAGGGGCAAAGGGAGAAGCAGACTCCCTGATAAGCAGGGAGCCTGACATGACACGGGGCTTGATCCCAGGACCCTGAGACCATGACTTGAACTTAAGGCAGACATTTAACCAACTGAGCCACCCAGATGCCCTCCATGTCCACCTTTACCTGCAATGTAACCACTAGAAAGTATGTATCAGTAGAACAGGGCTCTGACCTCCATTCATCACTGTATTCCCAAATATTTTTTGGATGGATGAATAAATAAATAAGAAAGGCTTGTCAGCAGAATGAGGAGTTTGACAAGACTAAAAGTAGAGAGAAAGGAGCTAGGGAGAAGAGTCCCAAGGGAAGTGAGAATAAAAACAGGAGGCAGGGGCTTTCCCTCTCAGCTGCTCGCTCTCCCTTTCCTGTCATTGCAGCTTCATGCTCAGCAAAATGTTTTTCCCCCTTTTATAAAAACTGTGGTGAAATTGACAAACCACTGTGTAAATGCAAGGGGCACAGCATATTGATTTGATACATTTATATTGCAATCGGGTGCCATTGTAGCGATAGCTAACACCCCCCTCATCACGTAATTATCATTTCTTCCAGGGGTGGGAACAATTAAGATCTAGTCTCTTAGCAAGCTTAATGTTTATAATATGGTTTTGTCCATAATCACTATACTGTGTATTGGGTCTCCAGGACTTATTTATTTACTAGTTGCAAGTATGAACCCTTCAACTACATTCCTCCCACTCTCCCTGCCTTTGGAAATGATCATTCCCCGTTTTTTTTTGAGTTTGCATTTTTTTTTTATTCAACATATAAGGGATATTGTACAGTATTTGTCTTTCTCAGTCTGGCTTATCTCACCTCTGCATCAAACTGCAAAATTTTCTGCACTGCAAAAGAAACAATTAACAAAATAAAAAGGCCACCTATAGAATGGGAGAGAATATTTTCAAACCATGTATCCCATAAGGGGTTAATATCCAAAATGTATAAAGAACTCATACAATTCAAGAGCGAAAACAGCAAACAATCCAATTTAAAAAATAGGCAGGAGAGGGGGGCGCCTGGTTGGCACAGCGGTTAAGCGTCTGCCTTCGGCTCAGGGCGTGATCCTGGCGTTGTGGGATCAAGCCCCACATCAGGCTCCTCTGCTATGAGCCTGCTTCTTCCTCTCCCACTCCCCCTGCTTGTGTTCCCTCTCTCGCTGGCTGTCTCTATCTCTGTCAAATAAATAAATAAAATCTTAAAAAAAAAAAATAGGCAGGAGAGTTAAATGGATGTTTTTTTCAGCAGAACAGTATATAGGCGAGAGGACAGGGGGTAGAATCAGTAGCTGTATCTCCCTCTGGCCGCCTCTGCACTGTGCTCCTAGCCTGCCCATTCTCTGCAAGGAACCTGGAGCATGGAGCCAATGGACCGGTGGCGGGAGCAGTGACCTTCCCAGAGCATGGCAGCTCGCCCGAGGCTCCCACTGCTACTCTCCGGAAGGCAAGAATGTTGGCCACAGAGCTTGCTGTCACCTCTCCTTCCTTCTCTTGCTGGGCCCATTTATTCCTGCTTGTATATTCCGTAGGATCCTGATTCCAGAATTTAACAGACTTTGGAAGGGCAAAGTGTATTCCCCACAATGAGCTATGGGATCACCTTAATCACAGAGCCTACTTTTATGGGGGTGAACTAGCTTGAGTTAATGTCTTCTTATGCATTATTGCATTTAAACACACGGCCCCTCAATGAGGTAGCATTACTATTATCCCCATTTCTCGGATGAACAAACTGAGGTTTAGATAATTAAACTGCTCAGCGTCGCAAAACTCATAAATGATAGAACAGGCTTATAAACCTAGCTCAAATGTTTCTAAATGCTTTTAAGTGTCCAAAGTGTCCAAAGGAGTAAGGTCAAATTTTATTTTATTTTAAAGATTTTGTTTATTTATTTATTTGACGGAGAGAGACGGCCAGGGAGAGAGGGAACACAAGCAGGGGGAGTGGGAGAGGGAGAAGCAGGCTCCCAGGGGAGCAGGGAGCCCGATGTGGGGCTCGATCCCAGGAACCTGGGATCACACCCTGGGCTGAAGGCAGACGCTTAACGACTGAGCCAGCCAGGTGCCCCAAGGGAGTAAAGTTATATTTTAAACTTTCTTCCTGTCTATGGTACCTTGCTCTCAGTTTAACTGAGTGGTTGTTTCTTCTTCTTCCATTACTGGTATGGGGATGAGTGTCTACATAGGGTCATCTACTTTTCTCTAGCTAGCCGCATGAATTCCAAAGAAATGTGGCAATCTTGGCATATCTGTCTAACTTTTTCCACGGGATTAATTGTAGAGGTTATTTTTTGATTGTTTGCTTTTTGAGGATTCCTTCCTTGTCGGCCCTAGACCCCTGAAATCTTTGTGAAGGTCCTTGAACCAGACAAGTCTCCTCTCCTTGCTCCACACTCTCTATGCCGTGCTGCCCCCTAGTGGTTGAAGTAAAAGCAGCTTCTGCTCAAGCCGCACTTGTGAAGAACCCCGAAGCCCCATCTTCTTCCAGTGCCCAGAGACATACAAATGTAGGGCCAAACCTCCACTCAATGGATTCTTTAAGAATAATTTTCCTGCATTTATTGACTGTCACAGGGGCAACCATACACGATCTCTGCCTCGTAACCCAGGCTTGAGATATGGGTTCAAAATGGCAGAGAGACCTTTCCAAATGGAACAGTGTTCATTCCGTCAGCTTCGGGTACAGAAGCATTTCTTAGTGCTTCTCTTCCCATTGATCAGGAACCAGGCAAAGGCAGTAAAGGGCGCAGAGAAGACAGTGGTGGTAATGAATGTGTGCTCTCTAGGCAGGGCCTTCCTCTTACGTGTCCCCGAGAGAACATAAATCAGACGCACTGCTGTTTTTACAACGAAATATAAATGTGGAATGCAGCCCACTACTCTGGAATTCTTCTGAATCTCAGGGAAGAAGTGGGGGCTTTGCCGGAGGAATAGAGGCTGGGAACAGCCCTTTACATAGTCTCATGTCAGAGGGAAATGTGAGCGAAAGCTGTAAGTGATTCAAGATACTATCCACATGTTTACTTGTTTGTTGTGGCATTTTTAGAGTTTGTGTATCAGAAAAACAAGAACTCTGAAGTGGTGTCCCTGTGAGGTTACACGACTGACCAGGCTGACCGAACTAAGCCACGGTTCAGTCAAAGGAGTTTCACGGATTCTTTTCTTCACTGAATCCTCCAGTTGTTTTGACAATTCATAGACACAGCAAAACCAATCCAGTGAGTTAGGCCAGACCACAAAGTCTGGTCTGAGTGTGCAGGAATTCTGCCTTGGACTCCGCTCAAGGTTGCTTTCACTTCAGTTTTATTCCCAGAGCGGCCAACAACAGTGCAAAGGTTGAGGATGACATCAGGGATACAAGCGGGGAGGTGTAGCTTGCTGATATCTCACACATCCATCCCCAAGGCACATCCAAGGTTCAGGGGGTCGACACGGCGCATGTGGGGGGAGGAACCTCCCCGGATGGTGGAGTCACACGCAGAGCTGATGGCTCTACACGTTGCCTGAGCATCACGGACCTCAAAAGAAATGCAGCAGCAAGGGTCCTGTGGTTGTTTCTTTTGGAGAGGGTATAAATGCATTCGGTACAGAGTGCATTTATGTGAGGAAGGGCATGGACGGATGCACATTGCCCAAGGGGTACATGGGTAAAATATATTTTTCCTACTAAAGGATCCCTGAATCTATAGATGAACACAGCTTTTCTCTTTTTTGAGGCTCAAAGTGGTCATGTGACATAGTTCTAGCCAATGAAAGCTAGAAATGCCTGGTGAGGGCAACCTTTCTGAAGGAAAAAGGCAAGGCCTCATTAGGAAGACAGGATAGACCGCCGCCATCTTTTACCCCTTTGCTCACACCTGGAACACAAAGAAGAGGCTTGGCAGTGTGGCAGCCATCCTGTGACTGTGAGGTAACAAGCATGGAAATGAAGACTTAAACGTTAAAGATGGTGAAGTTGCTCACTGATGGCCTTTTTTTTTTTTTTTTTTTTTTTTGGTAAGACAAGTAAACCCTAATGTTGAAGCCACTTATTATGAGTTTCAGGCTGTTGATGGTAACACTCTCAGCTAAGAATGCCTGATGCACTCACCTGGGCCTGTATCACTCCTAGGGAGCCCTGACAGGGGCCAGTGGTGTTGTGGCCGGGCTGACCCTGTGGTTCATAATGATCGCAAGACACACTACAGCAAAAACCATCAGGGTACTTTATGGAACAAGATTTATTACTCACAAGTGCTGGAGGGTACACAGCACACCCCAGGGCCACACAGAGACGTCTGTGGTAGCAGGAGAGGGAGCACGGACATGGGGATCTGCCTTAATGAGGGTCAAGGGTTAGAGGTGTCTGGGGTTTCCCCAGGTCACCTGTTTTTGGCTAATTTGAAGAACAAGAGTGGGAAATTAGGGGAGAGGAGAGGAGAGGCAGGGTAAGCCAAGCAGCTAGTTATCTCCGTCACCCAGGGTTTTCTGAAAGGGGGGCTTCTTGAGTGTGGGTGGCCCCGTTCCGTATCTGGCTGTTTTGCTAGGAGCTGTGTCTTACAGTTGGCAATATGTTTTTCAAGATGCCAGTCTTTGAAATGGGTGCCCCAGCAAGGCAATCAAAACCTCACTGTCAGATGCTTCTACTCCGTCACTGTCCTGGTTCTCTGTTAGTTATAACTGAATAATACATTCCTAACAGATTGTCTTAGAACGCTCAGGCTGCCATAAGCAGATACCTTAAACAGCTCTGGAGGCTGGGAAGTCCAAGATCACGACACCACCAGATTTGGTGTGTGGCAAGGGCCCTCATCCTGGCTTGCAGAAGGCCACCTTCTGTCTGCGTCCTCGCGTCCTCACGTGGCCTTTCCTCAGTGCGGGAAAGACAATGAGATTTCTCTCTCTTCCTCATCTTGAAAAGGTCACTAATCCCATCATGACGGTCCTACCCTCACGACATAATCTAATCCTAATCACCTCCAAAGGCCCCACCTTCCACTATGATCACTATGGGGCTGGGAACTGACATACAGGTTTTGGAGGGAATATAGACGTTCAGTCCGTAACACAGATACATCTACAAACCAAAAGATAAACTGTAGAAGTTTACCAATATTCCTTTCCCTGCCCTGTGATTTCACTTGACATATACAGAGCTGTCCTCTAAGCTGTCAGAGCAAGTACATAGGTAAGGCTATACTTGGAGCCAAGAATCAAAGGTTAGCATTGGACTCACTTGAAAAGTTGGTAAAAGTTATCTTACTAAGCTGTGCCCTCTTGAAGAGATAGAAAACAGTTGGATTAAGTGCATTTTTAAAATTATTTGATTAAAGTATAAATTTTAACTGTCTCTGTTGGATTCGGGTTTTGAATAATCAAAAAATTATCTATATTTGGCTATCAACTTTAGAGACAGATATCAGCTTAAAAAAAGGCACACATAGACAGACTTTTAAAATCTTTGTTTGCTAATTTCATTTTATATCCAGTCTATTTCTAGCTCCTCGCTGTTTCTTATTACACAGGCTCATCCGAGGAATCAGGAGGAGGAACAATCCAGGCTGTGAATACTTACCAAGTCGTCATTCTGCACTGGATCATTAGGAACTGACCTAAAACTGTGAATTAATGAAAATTTATAAAGGAATGGATTGGGGTAGTACACTCGAAGAAGAAATTTGGCAGTAAAAGACAAGATGTCTTTGTGTTAATTCAGCAGAAAAGTATCTGGTTATCATCGAGAGAAAGCTATTAGCATCATATGGGACACATAAATGTATGCCTAATAGTGATTCACAATTGTAATTTTGGGTCATAATTATGCCTTCCATTACCGTGTGTTTCTATGTTTGCTGCTTTATGAATACTTCTATTAAAGAGTCAAAGAAAAAAATAAGCAGTGTGAACATTTGAAACATTTCACTGGACTCCTGAATGTTTTCATTCTAATAGTTACAGAGAGCTCTAGAGATAGAATACACTTTAAAATTTCCCTTTCACCTTCATAAATCACTCAGCATTATATACGAATCCCCGAGGTTTGTAAACTGTGGCTTTATAGCCCACAAGAGGTTGGTTTTTCCATACTCAGTAAGCTAACACCTTTCTGCGCCTCCAGCTGGGACCCTGGCAGGGATTTGAACACAGCGTAAGGTAATGAAACGAAGTGGGGAATATGTCTAGTTTCAGTGTTAGGCATTGTGCCCAGAGAGATGGATTTTTTGGTTTTTTTTTAGATTGACAACATATATGTTACATAAAGTAAAAAACAAAACAAAACAAAAAAACCCCACCAATTTTTATCATAACATATTTGGGAAGCAGTTGGGTCAAGATATAAAATATACGACAGAGATGTGTCAAATGCCACCCCCTGCAGTCAATAAATAATGCCAAGCTTCGGACAATGCTAGCAAGCCATTGAGGTTTACAGTCCACGATGAGTGACCCTAGAAGTTATGTCCTGCCCTAGGAGGATTCGGATACCTCTCCTTTGCCCCAGCTCTTTATCTGAAACATTAGAGCGATTATCCAAATATCTTGTTGATGTTTGAAGGCTAACCTTGGGGTCTAGATGAAACTAGGTTTTCTACAGCCACTCTAGAAGTATTTGGACCTCTGTGTTGAAAGGAATTAAAAGTTCAGGAACGCTTTATACTAATAAACATATAAACATACCCGCCCTAAGTAGATTTCACAAGTGATTGAAAATGCCTGGCCTCATCCCTTTCCTCGAATTCTCTCTCTCCCCGCCCACTCTCACACACAACCCCAAGAGACCAGAGATATTAATATAGACTCTACAAAAAAGACCTCTTCTATAGGATTCAGGGACTTAGGGATGACGTAGTGGTTTAATTATCTAGACTGTAGTCTCTCCTTTATAACTGGTTTAAGGCTGTCCAAATAGAAATTAATAATCCGATAGTGCATACACACACACACACACACAGGAAGGAAGAGGGGAGGGAAGAGGGAAAGAGAGAGGGGTTGGGGAGTGAGAGGACACAACCGAATATCCGAGTATGAGTGACTTATTTCATTTTACCATAGAAGGTTTTAACTTTGTCAATTTATTTCTTGGTAGAAAAAACATATTTAATGTAAAATATTTTTAAAATTTTTAATTTTAATTCCAGTAGAGTTAATAATAGCTAACATACAATGTTGTGTTAGTTTCAGGTGTGCAATATAGTGATTCGACAGCTCCATATATTACTCAGTTCACATCAAGATAAGCGTACTCATAATCCCCTTCGTCTCTTTCACCCATCTCCCCTCTGGTAACCATCTGTTTGTTCTCTATAGTTAAGAGACTGGTTTTTGGTTTGTTTCTCTCTTTCTTTTTTCTTTTGTTCATTTATTTGTTTCTTAAATTCCACAGATGAGTGAAATCATATGGTATTTGTCTTGCTCTGAGTGACTTATTTTGTTTAGCATTATACTCTAGATCCATCCATATTGATACAAATGGCAAGATTTCATTCTTTTTATGGTTGAATAATATTCCATCATATATATGAGATGATATCGTATATATGGTGTGTGTATATGCATATATATATATGTGTATATATATATATATATATACCATATCTTCTTTATCCATTCATCTATTGATGGACACTTGGGCTGTTTCCATAATGTGGCTATTAGATAATGCTGCAATAAATATAAGCATGCATATACCTCTCTGAATTAGTGTTTTCATATCCTTTGGGTAAAAACCCAGTAGTATGATTACTGGATCATAGGGTAGTTCTATTTTTAATTTTTTGAGGAACCTCCATACCGTCTTTCACAATGACTGGACCAGTTCGCATTCCCACCAACAGCGCACGAGGGTTCCTTTTTCTCCACATCCTCGCCAACACTTGTTATTTCTTGTGTTTTTGATTTTAGCCATTCTGACAGGTGTGAGGTGGTATCTCATTGTGGATTTGACTTGCATTTCCCTGATGATGAGTAATGTTGAGCATCTTTTCATATTTCTATTGACCATCTGGGTGTCTTCTCTGGAGAAATGTCTATTCATGTTTTCTGCCCATTTTTTTAATTGGATTATTTGGGTTCTTTGGTGTTGAGTTGTAGAAGTTCTTCTTATAGTTTGGATGCTAACCCTTTACTGGATATGTCATTTGCAAATATCTTCTGCCTATCTCCAGTAGTTGTCTTTTAGTTTTGTTGGTCTTTTTCTTTGCTGTGCAAAGGCTTTTTATTTTGATGTAGGGAGACATATTTTTTAATCCCATAATTTACATTATGCTATAAATGTTTGCATCTCTCCTTGTATCTAAGAAAGATTTGGTATCAACCCCCCTGAATTTATTTCTTATAGTCATAGCTGTTATTCTAAGCTTTGAGGCAAAAGGGTTATTAGAGCTGTTTCATAACTCATAAGCTTGAAGACTGTAGGTTCTTCCTGACTCCTGCTCTGGAAAGCTCATGATTTTAAATCCTTGAAATCATACCCTCCTCTACTTATATTTTGCGTGATTGTTCCCTGATACTGAGTTTGATCTGATAGTAAAATATTGTATGTCCCCTCACTGTGTAAAGAACACCTGTAAACAGCATGACTTACAAAATAATAACCTAACCTGATGAAATTAACCTCTACAACTACATATTAGATGGTTATGATGGAAACTGTTTCAAATAATAAATATATTTCTAGAATATTTATTCTGTTTATGGAAGAATTTCAGTTATGCAACTGAGAATAAAGACAAGTATGGGAAGTGCATTTTGCTATATGTATATTTCAATAAAAACATCTTTAAAAGAAATAGATGAAATAAGACAAGTTGTAGCTATTGAGTTCATTTCTGTTAAAAATATTACCCTTGTTATTCAAATCTTTCCAAATTAAGTCAGACTCTGGGGTGCACATACTTTTAGTGTATTGTTTAAATAGATTTTTCTTCATCTGCAGTGATGATGACTACTTTTTGGGAGTATTGGGGTTGCAATTTTTATTCTTGTGCTTGTGAAATATATTGTACTGAAAACTCTAGAGAGTCAAATCCGTAATTTATTCTTGTAACTGGTACCACCTGTGAAGTGGAAGCAGCACAGCCCCACCCACCACTCCTTCCTGGGTTTCACCACAGACAAGGACCCTGGGAATTAAAGAATCTGGATTTGCAGCATTCAAACATGTGATTTAATCACAGTAAGGAAAGCAACTTTTACCCGTATGTAAAAGTCAGAAATGGTTATAGGGTTTCCCGATGACATTTTCCATGAAGTTATACGTTCATGAGTCCCAAAGTATTGATTCGGACATCCGTCCTGTACCTCATTTCCTCTCCATCTAACCTAAGTGTAGTGTGTGTATTTGTGCCTGTATGTCTGTATGTATATTTTTTTCACATGCAGTCGAAAGAGTGGCTGAAAGGAGCATTGCAAAGGTGCATTTAAGCGATCATTACCCAGTAGCGTAAAACCATACAAGGTTAACCTACCCGTGGACTAGCCAGTATCTCTCAAAGTATATTCTACCTCCCCAGATCAGTTACATGAGAATCTCTGCCATGGAGGCCTGGGCATCTGTATTAAAAACAAAATCCCTAAGTAGTTCTTACCCATATTAAAATCTAAAGAATGGCTAAGTTGATCCTTTATTCATTTATTTGTTTATTCGACAAACATTTACTGTTAAGTACTAGGAGATAAAAACAAGAACAAGACAATCACCCTGTCTTCATGAAACTTAGAATTTAACATTTACTCAACTGTGTCTCTCAGACCCCCCAGTGTCCTGTAAGAATTGCACAATTGTTACAAAGCGTTGAGCCGACTTCTCTGCTGAACAGGACTCAAAGCCAGAAATAATCCACGTGCTAAAGAATAAAGAGAATTGTAAGCAATTGGAGACCAGATTCTCACCATCTCTAGGGCTTAGTAAGTGGCCACTGAACCACTTCCAATAATGAATCATCATCCAAGCCCAACCCCATTTTCTATGCATGAAGAATAGGGAGGCAAGGGGATGAAGAGGGAAGGCATAGATTCAAGAGCCTAAAGTATCAAGTTCTTCCCACAGTACCGTAGCTCTTCACTCTCCTCCCTGTGAAGACAGCAGTTGCCTCCTCACCACAAAAACAAAGTAAAGGAAGTGCTAGTTAAGATTCCCTTGAGACTGGGAATGCTTTTGAAAAGGAAAGATAGACTTCTAATCCCCTAGTGAAATGTCTACTTCTGCAGTGAACTTGCTGTCAGCCAGTTGCGGCTATCTGAGAGGAGCCACAGTGGAGAGGGGGGCAGTGGAACAACTTTCACTCCCATGGAAGATCACTGGATTGAGCAGCAGTGCCCCATCTAAGAGAGCAGCTGGTTTGTGAGGGGTCCCCAGAAGCGAGAGGCTGTAGGGTCTGCCATGCAAGTGGGAACTTAGGAACATTGGAAGAGATCAACCCAAGAGCTCATTGATGCATTATGTAGTGAAGGTCCACATCTCGGAGAATGTAAATGAGAGCTTTATGAGAGAATTAACATTTGAATGCCCGTCATGCCAAGTCACAGATAGGGCTTCACAGTTAACCAAGTCCCCCACCCCCCAGGCTGTACTTTGTAACCTTTAATTTTTTTCCTATCCCAACACAGATAAACAGAATCAAGAAGGAGAGGTGAAAAGGCAGATCACCCCCCTCCCTACTTCAAATGCTAATGCTGGGGAAGAGAATGGTGCTGCACTGGGTATGAGATCGAAGTTTGAAACTGGACCGGATTGGACCAGAATGACCAGAAGGCTGTGGGATCTGACTGTATCATTATGGCATGGAGTGTGTGGTTGAAGGAGGGGACTAAAAAAAAATAAGTATTCCATGTTTAAATTGCACTGCTGTAGGCTGAATGTTTGTGTCCTCCCAGAATTCATATGTTGAAAGCCAGTCTCCAGTGCAATGGTGCTTCAAGGTGGCCCTTTTGGAGGTGATTAGCTCATGAGGCTGGAGCCCTCATGAGTGGAATAAGTGCCCTTATCAAAGAAACTTCAGAGAATTCCTCACCCTTTCCTCCATATGAGGACCCAGCAAGAAGATGGCCTTCTATAAACCAGAAAATGAACCCTCCCCAGGCATTGAATCTGCTGGTGCCTTCATCTTGGACTTCCCGGCCTCTAGAACTATCAGAAATAAATTCCTGTGGTTTAAGCCACCCCAGTCCGTGGTATTTTTGTTATAGCAACCCAAACTGACTAGGACCAACTTCAGACCATTTAATAAACCACATATACAGGTATTTTTGTGAAGGAAAATAAAGTGTTCTTTGGCTAATAAGAGTGAGAAATAATGTACTCTGATCCCCCATCAATACCACCCCTGCCACTGCCGCCGCCACCACCCCTATCCTGCTGGATCTGACAGCGACAGTCAGTACACTAAGGCTCTGGGAAGTTCTGCAGGAAAGACTCTTTAATTATATTCAACCTAACATCTCTCTTCTTGTTTATTCAAAGACAACGAGACAGGTATGTGTGTGTGAGAGAGAGAGAGAGAGAGAGAGAGACCTGTGATATCTTACAGGATGCTGATGTTCTCTGGAAGGACAACATGGGACGTGCGTGCTGGAATAAATAGTTTGTGCAGTGCTCTGAGGGGATAGATCAAAAATTATTCACATCTTAATATTTTATTATACGATCACCATGGTTAATAAAAGTAACTTTGATTATATTATCGTTCATAAGATAATAATAATTACTGATATTTATTGAGTGCTAAATACCTTCTGGAGATTTTACTGAAGATTTTCCATGCATCATCATAATTGACCCTTTCCAAGAACGCTGTGAAGTCGGTGCTGCAGTTGACCCTTGAACAACACAGGAGGAAGGGCGTCACCCCCTGTACAGTCAAAACTCCGCGTATAACTTCCGACTCCCCCAAAACTTAATAGGCTACTATTGACCTGAAGCCTTATCAATAACATAAGCAGCCAACTACTACATATTTTATATATTACATGTATTACATACTGTATTCTTATAATACCTTTTATTCAATATTTTTAGTATTTCTAAGCTACAGTGGTTCATCTGCAAGTTTTTTTAAATTGTTGCAAATCTCCCCCAAATTTTTCAATACGTTTATTGAAAAAAGTCTGTGTATTAGTGAGCAGTTCAAACCCATGTTGTTCAAGGGTCAACTGTGTTTATACCCTCAGGTTATAGTTGAGGAAATGGAGGCCAAAGCTGCGCAGCTAGTAGAAAGCCTTGTCTGTCAAATCCATGCCCTGCTCTGGCCCACGAGGGTCTCTTGCTCTGTATTCACATTTCTCTCTGCATCCTTACGGAAAATTATCCAGACAACTATTCTAATATTACTTGTGACCACATTGAATAATCAGTCATAGCTGTGAAACTCATGCAATTAAATTATCCTTAATTTTCTGGCCAGCATTTTCAGGTTAAACAACAATGTGAGGGTCTACATAATAAGTGTAGTAATCATTTGAAATTGGTATGAGCTACAAGGGAAAGGCCAGAGAGAGCCTGAACAGCTGTACGCTTCGGAAACATTAAGGTTCCTCTGGGTGGCATATTGCATGAGTCTCTGTATGTGCTGAGGGGTGAGGGGGGTATGGGGATAATATTTATCTTCAATATACTCTAAGTATGAGCAAATTGGTTGCAGATGGCTCACAGCTGTGAGGAATACCTTTGTTTCATTTGAAACTTGTTATAAATCTGTTTCTTAAACTACCTGCCCCAATGACTTTTAATTTAAAGGATGTCGGGTAAGTCCTTGTATATGACCCTCATATATCATCATAAAAGTGGTGGGGTGGTTTTGCCCGGAAACCCCTGAAGAGTCCCTAGATTTATCAAAGGGCTGGGTTACCACGGGCACTTTGGGGAGTTTGAGTAAAGGCTTTTATTGATTATCAACATTGTAAAGAAGAAATCAATTTTTACAGAGTGGGATTGAGGGAGAAAAATTCCCTTTAGCTTTAATTTAAAAAAAAACCTTATGTTAGAATTATTCTTTTTTCTCTGTATTTTGTAAACCAGAAATACTATTTTATACATTAAAGAAGTTTGGGCTGCAATGGAAAAGAGTTTTTGTGAGTAAACCGTTTAACTTGCTTTTCTCTAGAAAGGCAACTAAGACCGAATCAATGTCTGGGTTTTTGAAATTGGGGGTGGGAATGGGGCGACGGGGGAGGGGTTAACTAATGATCATCACATGACTTATTTGATTACATAAGTCCAAATTAGTGGAGCTGATACTTGGAAAACAACTTTTTTTTCACCTATTTTTTTTTATTATACAGCAGATTTTCATTAAATCCTGTAAAGTGACTTTATACTTAAAAAAAAAAAACAGAAAAAAACTTCTCTTAAATGTTGGGAGTTGCTGTAATTCCTATTCTACGAAGTTTTGTTTTATGATTGAAATTTTAAGGGTCATTTTACACCAACTCTTTAAAAGTCACAAGGTTTGAACTTAGAGCTTCTTCCTACTCCTTGAAAGTCTTGAAAAGACTTGAGCCGATGGCTTGGTACATACACTCCGAAGTTGCCTCCCTTTCTCTCTACCTCAGCCGGCAGATCCATCTTTCTCAGAGAACAGTCTAGGCGGTCAATGAGCATTGGACCTCCCCTAAAAGTGGGTCAAAACAGAGATCTGGATCTATTAAAAACCCATGAACCATTCATGAGTTTCCCTATCACACACAAGGCATGCAAAGGAAAGACAAAATGCATCTTAAAGAGTGAGCACTGAGTGGGACGAAGGGGTCCACAGCAAGATAACAAAGGACATCAGCTCTCCATTCAAAGATTTGTCTCCCACATTCGTGTCATCAAATTGACAACAACTTTTTAAAGAGCAATTGCCATAATTTAAAAAAAAAAAAAACTTAGAATCTGGAACATTAAAGAATATTTCTGTTTGCAATAGAAAGTTTTGCCAGGGGGCAAATACATGTGTATTCTGTTCCTAACTTCACCGAAGGCGTATTTTAAGATACGTTGTCAACTCAGCCCCTACAGAAATATTCTCAAAAGACAGCAAAAGATGCTTGTTTTTACCAAAGCAGTATTTTCCCTAATAACCTAAAAATTTTTATTTCTGTTTTGTATCATGTTCCTTTATTTTGTGATCAAATGTGCAGCTTTTGTAGTAGAAATGGATTTTCAGAGACAAAAAAAAAAATCCTTAAGTATATTATTGCCCTATAAGAAATAAAGGTTTTGGGGCGCCTGGGTGGCACAGCGGTTAAGCGTCTGCCTTCGGCTCAGGGCGTGATCCCGGTGCTATGGGATCGAGCCCCACATCAGGCTCCTCCGCTATGAGCCTGCTTCTTCCTCTCTCACTCCCCCTGCTTGTGTTCCCTCTCTCGCTGGCTGTCTCTATCTCTGTCAAATAAATAAATAAAATCTAAAAAAAAAAAAAAAAAAAAAAAAAAAGAAATAAAGGTTTTACATCTGGCCCAACTTATAATTATTGTCCAGGAACTATTTAGTCATATTTTTGGGGAAAAGTATTATCACCCCATCAATTCAACTCAGGGTGTTAATACATATTTTCATTTCCCTCTATTATGAGAGTTCTTAAAAAACGGCTGCCATGTTGCAAGAAAGATGACCCAAATGTTTTAGAACAATAATTCTCAAATTTTAGTGTGCCCACAAACCATCCCGAGTTCTAGTTAAGAGGCAGATTCTGATTCATTAGACTCAGCTAGGGCCTTTCTAACAAGCTAACAAGATGATACAGATGTAGCAAGCTATTAGAATCCCTGGTACTTGGATGAGTAGGGGGAAAGGAAAGTTCCTGAATAAAGGAAAAGGCACAGCATAAAACAGTGAGCACCGTGGCACCTTAGCAGCCACCTAGAAATATCTTAAAAGAAAATGGATAGGGGCGCCTGGCCGGCCCAGTTGGTGGAGCACGCAGAGCTTGATCTTGGGGTTGTGAGTTCCAGCCCCAAGTTGGGTGTAGATTGTTTAAATAAATTAACCAAAAAAAGAAAGAAAGAAAATGGACAAAAAAATGTGGTTAGAGCCATAATGATAAACATAGCTGGTTAAGGTGCAGGTAAAGAATGATAGCAAAGAGCTCCAGATTGGA
The DNA here is from genome assembly GCF_017311325.1 of Ursus maritimus. Taxonomy (NCBI): domain Eukaryota; kingdom Metazoa; phylum Chordata; class Mammalia; order Carnivora; family Ursidae; genus Ursus; species Ursus maritimus. Next base: position 18,757,802 of record NW_024426996.1, on the reverse strand, counting down.
AGTCAAAGAGTCTGGCTCTAACTTTAGCTCTGCCACGAATTCTGTGAACTTCGGCAATTCAGCTACACAGTGGACCTCAGTTTCACTCAATTGCACAGTCTGGATCTTGGTTTCCTTGTCTCTACGATAATGTAGGCAGGTCCTCAGCTGATTACAGCAGCTGAAACAACACGACTAAGAAAGTTCAGGAAAGTACAAAATTCTGCAGTCAAGAGAGAGAAACTGTTTGGCCTCCTCGATACCGCTATTGGGTGTGTTTTCTGAAAAGCAGAATAACAATCCCAACCTTCTGACAAGAATAAGAATCCCACCTCTCGAAATTAACCCTGAAAGACAATCAGAGGTGCACACAAAGAGAGGTAAGCACAGCTTCATTTATCATAATAAAAATTCAGAAAAGAGGGGCGCCTGGGTGGCACAGCGGTTAAGCGTCTGCCTTTGGCTCAGGGCGTGATCCCGGCGTTATGGGATCGAGCCCCACATCAGGCTCCTCCCTATGAGCCTGCTTCTTCCTCTCCCACTCCCCCTGCTTGTGTTCCCTCTCTCGCTGGCTGTCTCTATCTCTGTCAAATGAATAAATAAAATCTTTAAAAAAAAAATTCAGAAAAGATTTAAATGTCTAAAAGTGTAACGAAACTATAAAATTCATTATGGTTCATCTAACTAATGAAATGCTATGCTAAAATTTTAAAATCATTTTTAAAAGATTTATTTATTTATGTTAGAGAGAGAGAAAGAAAGCGCATACACACACACACACACACACACACACGCACACATGTGCGGGTGCGCACAAGTGGAGGGAGGGGCAGATGGAGAGAATCTTCAAGTAGGCTCCCCACTGAGCAAGGAGCCCGAGTGGGGCCCCATCTCAGGACCCGTAAGATCATGACCTGAGCTGAAACCAAGAGTCAGACACTTAACCAACTGAGCCACCCAGACGCTCCTAAAAAACATTTTTTAAGGGTTTTATGATAAGATGCTATGTAATAGGCATATGGAAAACTTCTGAAAGGAAATCAACCAGATTTAAATAAGAGTTTGTATTTACCTGATTTTCTTTAGCCAGCATCTAATAGCTTTATAACCAACAAGGAGATTTTTTTAGATCAATTCTCACTGGAGAATTGGGAAATCATCATAGATAATGTGTCATTTCCTGTTGTCCTTGAAAACTTGAATGAAATTTCTTAGGTCCTTTCCAGCTCTAAAATGCCATTATTGTATAGATGGGACCCTTTTTCCTAACAAGGCAAATCAAAGAATTGAAAAACTATCCAGATCATCATTTAGTATTCAGAGTTTTTGTTTATATTGTTTGCCGTGAAGCTTATGTAATACCCACTGATTCCACTCACTCAACCTTCTTTTTTTTTTTTTTTAAGATTTTATTTATTTATTCGAAAGAGATAGAGACAGCCAGTGAGAGAGGGAACACAAGCAGGGGGAGTGGGAGAGGAAGAAGCAGGCTCATAGCGGAGGAGCCTGATGTGGGGCTCGATCCCATAACGCCGGGATCACGCCCTCAGCGGAAGGCAGACGCTTAACCGCTATGCCACCCAGGCGCCCCCTCAACCTTCTATATATTGAACTTCTGGGAATTGAATATGACGATCCTGTTCGTGCTCTGAAGCGTCTCCATTTTTTTTCCTTTCTCAATCTTGTAATCACATAAGTGTTGTTTGGCTAATACAAATTTAATATCAATCAGCAAGCAGAACAAATCTCAAGTGTTAAAATTTACGGAGTGCCGTGACATGCTGGCACTGAGGTTTAGAACAAACTAGAGTTATAGATCAAGTGATGTGTGTTTCGGGCTTTCACTTAGTGGTCTATGAAGGCACGTTTTTGCGAAATGTTTAACTGACAATGTAACTGGAGCTGTGCGATAATAGGCTTTGTTCCAAACATACATTTTCTCAAAAACCAATTGAATTGCAAATGCCTTAAGACATAGAAGAAAACCCTAAGATGCCTTCTGACTTAAGGTATATATGAGTCTATGTTAATCTCTCCCTCCCTTTGACCTGAAACAGTCAACACACAATAGAATGTCTGCAGTATTTGTTAGTTTGGGGCTGAATGATAGAGAGCATTTGTTCACTTCCCCTGAAGTTAGGCATGAAGTCAAAATCTGTATTGCCCACCCTGTCGGGGTTCCCAGGACCTCTTCAGCCCATTTGCGAAATACTGTGGGCGAGCAGGTGAAGTCCTCAGTAAAGCAGTGTAGTTAAAAATGTTTTAAATTTGCATGTTATTTAGTGTTTGCCCATCAATTGTTTTTATTCTTCCCCTGGAGTTAGAAAGAGGCCAAGTGGAAAGTTTTGAGATGGGTGAATCCAAGACCTGTTTTTAAAAGCTTAGAAAATTAGTAGGACGATTGACACCTACCTAACTTCCTGGTGTTATGGATGTAGACTTCAGTTTTCACTTTTCGGCCAACCCGTTCAGTCATTTGACTTGGCCTCAGGGATGAAATGGTTAAAAACCCTTACAAAGGATTCAGCCTGAAGACTGTTCCACCGTCACCCGGTCATTGTGCATAATCAGAGTGTTTGTCTATCCGTGACCCGCACTCTATGTGGTATCTTTGACTCAGAATGTCATTTGGCAACTTCCTTGCAGGTGACTTCAACTAGGATTTTTTTAAGTGATAATTACATTGCTTTTATAAAAATGATACACATTCATGATTTAAAAAAATTAAGCAGGGGCGCCTGGGTGGCTCAGTCGTTAAGCGTCTGCCTTCGGCCCAGGGCATGATCCCAGGGTCCTGGAATCGAGCCCTTCATCGGGCTCCCTGCTCCTCTGGGAGCCTGCTTCTTCCTCCCCCACTCCCCCCACTTGTGTTCCTTCTCTCGTTGGCTGTCTCTCTCTCTCTCTGTCAAATAAATAAATAAAATCTTTAAAATAAAATAAAATAAAAAATAAAAAAATTAGGCAGATAAAGGAAAGTACAAAGAAATCCCACAGATGATCCCAAATCTTACCACCTGAAAATAAACATTTTTAATATTTAATCAATATTATTCCAGATCTTTATACATATATAGAATAAATGCAAGGGAGAGAAAAAGGGAGCGAGGTAGCAGAGAGAAGGAGAATAAGAGATCATACTATACGATATTCATGAATTTAGATTTAAGGTGGCCTTTAGGATAAATCCTGATTTTATCTTTTTTTAACTTCAATTCGATTCCCAAGCTGTCCCAAGTACTTTCATAGATTGCTCTCATGCTCGTCTCCACCAGATCCACCCATTTTAGAGAAAGCGCTTAGCACATTCTATCAAGCAAGATCCATGCTTTTCTGTCTTCAATCCTCGCTCTTACTGATGTCTCCGGTGCCCTCCTCGCCCACCCTGACCAGAAGTGCTCTCCTGCTCTGGTCTCTGAAAACGTCTAATGACCCACACCTCTCTTTCGGCACCCGCTGTCTGCGGCCTTATACCGTGAGTTGTCTTTCTGTGTCTTAGTAGTGTCCTTGTTAGATTGTGATCTTCCTTAGAACAGGCCTGTGTTTTGTTCTCCCTCCACCCCACTTGGTCGCTAGGGGCTTTCCACACAGTTCTGAGGACAACATAGGTAAGTGTTCAACCAACAGTTGTGGATTGATAATTCCCCGACCACACAGATGAAAAGCCTGCGTTGTGCGATAGTTGGGAGATTGTGATTCGCTGCCTACGTGCTTTGCAAGGCCGATGAGGGGTCTGGAGCCATCACAGCAGCGGTGAGGTGCTGTTGGAGGATTCCCCAATGTGAACTTCCAGACTTATGTTTGAAAGCGCCTCACTAGGGAGGCCGGGAGCTTAGTCGGGAATGACAGAAACGTGCCTAACAACAGCTTGGCCAAATTACATCCCTGAGTTGCTTTATACAAACTCTAATTAAATGAGGATAAATAACTAAGGGTAACATTTATAGGGAAGCTCATGCTTTAAGATCCCTTGGATTAAAAAAAAAAAAAATGAATGAAGAACAAAACATGGCAAAGACGAGAAATAAATAGAAGATTGCTGGTTGAGAGAGGAGACAATCATCAGAAGTTCCTATGGCGGGAAATATGGGAAAAGAGAGGGAACGGAGGGCCAAGTGCAAGGGGGGTAGTTCTTTGTCTAGCTGAGTGTCACAACCTGCCAAAATTCTGTGTACGTGAAAGGGAGCAAAACATTCAAGTGAGTGAGCCCCGTGCTTGAGACCGCATATAATCCGACCGACAGGCTTTCAGGGACCCAAGAGTGTGGTACCATCAGGACAATCTGAGGAGCCTGTTCGCATTGTTAAGTCATTCGAAGCAACTCTGCTTTTTCTACATACGAAGGCATAGTGTTACACACGGTTGAGAAAAAAAATCACTTCCAGATAATATATTTTAAATTTATTATATATATTTTTCTTTTTTGTTTTTGTCACGCTCCTGAGGAGATTCGCAATTCAGCCAGTGTCCGAGAGTTGCGCTAGCTTCTGAAACGAAAATGTGCTATATCTCCAAAGCGTAACCCAAATCCATGCCACTCTGGACCAAGGGCTCTGCCACTTTCCTAGGAGTCAAGTCCCAGAAAATGCTCTCTGTTTTCCCTGTTCTACTCTTGGCTGAAAAAGGGGTTAAAAGTAGGGAATGGTCATCCTACCATCACAACCTCTATAGTGTCAGATGAGTATTCAGTCTACTTTGTCCAAGTATGTTATTGTCTCCTGTCTGAAGCTCCCTGTTTTCTAGTCAGGAACTGCGAGGAAATAGGTGAGGGGAACAGGTTTGGAGTCAGACAGGTTTGAATTAGGACCTCGACTTTGTGATCTGGAGGAAATCATTTAGTCCCTCTGAAGCTCAGTTACCTCTTCCAGAAAAATAGAAATAATAACACCTGCCTCGTAGGATTGCTCTTACACTGAATGGCCGACGTCTAAGAGACAAGTTTTGCACTTCCCTGCCAATTCCACCCACACAGGGGAGCAGAGTCTCAAAAGGCCACAGTTGTACTGGGTGACATTAACCCTGACTCTATTGCTGAATGGGAAGTAACTTACATAAACAAATATTTCCACAATCATGGCCTGAAAATAAGGAACACCATGAAATCTAGGTGGTTACTTGACCTGAGGAGATAAAAATGGGCAGTGGGATTTAGCCCCCACTAAATGCCAAGGCAGTAGAAGCTGCCCGAAGAGGAAGAGAAAGAGGGAAAGAGAAGCAGGAAGAAAATGAAAGCTCCTTACCTGGGTTCCTGATCATTGTCGAGTTCCTAGTCCCTGTTCTTCGTGATAGCTAGCTAACTTCCTGAACTTAGATCCATCAGTTAATTCATGGGCTCGCATGGAATCCCCTTTACAGATGACATAGTTGGAAATGGATTTCTATCACCTGGCAATCAAACGAGATTTAACTAAAACCGTCTCTTAATCTCTTTAGACCAGCACATAACACCTAAACAGTGGTAACGAACTCTTTTGGTAGCCACTTTATATGCTTTGAGGGAGAAATCCTTGGGAATCTTTTAAGAAGCGTCTCAGGAAGTCCAAGGAAAGAACAGAGGCATCGCTTTTTTTTTTTTTTTTTTAAGATTTTGTTTATTCATTCGACAGAGAGAGACAGCCAGCGAGAGAGGGAACACAAGCAGGGGGAGTAGGAGAGGAAGAAGCAGGCTCCCAGCGGAAGAGCCTGACGTGGGGCTCGATCCCAGAACGCCAGGATCACGCCCTGAGCCAGAGGCAGACGCTTAACGACTGCGCCACCCAGGTGCCCCTGGAGACATCACTTTTACTGATACGAGGTGGGGTAGCCAAAACAAGTGATGGAGATACGTCTTTCAGATGATAAAAAACAAACAAGATAATGAAAACAAGTTTATAATGAGAAATGTTGACTCCTCCAATTTGGGATTTATCCCTTTCTTGTGTTCCAAATTCATATTTTTGCCAAATATGTTTAGCCAAACAACGTGGATAAAATGTAACAAATTCATGATAAAATTACCTCAAATTATTTTCAGTCTGTGAAATTATACCAGATTCTTGAGATGCAGATGATTACAGTACTTCTCTTTCAAGAACACACTTACTTTCTCTTAAAGGGCACTCCACATTGTGCCTTTCACGTACAGGACATTGCCTAGCTCTCTCAAAGAGTTTTGAAAGGAATATGGCAAGAGAATCCAGCAGATAATGAAGAAAGAAATGAAAAGCAGGAGTGCAAATGAGTGAGGACATTTGCAACTCAAGTTTACAAACTGTTTTTAAGTTCATTCAACACACAAAGCATCGGGTGAGGATGTAAGAAGATGGTAAGACTCTATCCTCAAAGACATTGTAGCTTAATAGCAGAGAGAAGACAAGGACACCGGCATAATAATTCTAAGTGTACGCGAGTATAGTATAAAGGAAGCACGGAAGGGCAGCAGAGCATACCAGCCTGAGATACGCTGCTTTGGTGTCCTGACTATTTTGAGCTGTAGACACTCGGAAAAGAGCAGATGCAGGGAGAGGCTTCCTCTGAACTTCCCTTTTCTGCGTACAGACAGATCTTCCAAAAGGAATTCAATTGTCATAGATGCCCTCCTGGCAACTTTCATCAACTAGGGGAGATTGGTTTTTGTCCCAAAAAAGGAGAGTAGAAAGTGACAGTACACCCAGACATACCTTGTCACAAACTGTCCTGCCTCCCATCTATTCCTGTAAGGTACGACTCATCTTTCCAAAAATCACTTACTCTCCCCCAAGAGGTCTATACCTCCTGTCCTTTTCCCTATTGAGCTGGTATCTAAAACCAAATTCTAAGCCACCTCAGGGAGTTACCTCATTTTTCTCTGGATATTTCCCGTGATGTATACAAGAGGTATACATGTTAATAAATGTCTGTTTTTCTCTTGCTAACCTGTATTTTATCACAGGCATCTCAGCTAAAAATTCATAAGGAAGAGGGAAAATTATTTTTGCTCCCTTACAATACCAAGGTCTGCAGCAGCAGAAAACAGAAGGCGACCACATTGGATTGAGGGCATATGAACATAAAGCCAAACCGAGCATTTGAGCTGGGCCTTGGACAGCAGGTGGGTTCTGAGGCACAAGCGTGAGAAAAAAGAGCGTGAGAAGCAGGACTGAGCTCAGAATACCTCATACCCTCTCCCTGCAACTTCCTCTCCCATACCCTCTTCCTATCCTAACCAGCCCCTACTTTAAGGCTTGACTCACATGGCCCCTGCTCCAGAAGATTTCTCATGATCATTCCCTCAGTGAGTCGTGCCAAGGTGCTCAGCTCTGTGCTTCTCCCAACACAGTATTTATCTGTCACATTACAATGACCATTTTTTCATCCGAGTCCCTCACTAGGCCAACAACGTTCCCTAATATCCCAATATGGATTGATTATTTCTCAGATGTATCACTAATTTGTTGCTAATAATCATTAAAATCCCAAACTTTCCCCTTTTCTGGTGTTTTAGAGAATATTCCAGGTTTTCCCACAATAACTTCCCTCATCACTTACCTCACACTGTGTTTACTTGGCTGGGAGAGATAAGGAACCCATGTGAGGATTTAGACCATTGTTCTGACCTTCCAGTTCCCCATTTATACAGTGGTTCTGATGTCGCTAACCTTTTTCTTTTTTTAATAATAATTTTTTATTATATTATGTTAGTCACCATACAGTACATCCCCAGTTTTTGATGTAAAGTTCCATGATTCATTACTTGCATATAACACCCAGTGCACCATGCAATACGTGCCCTCCTTAATACCCGTCACCGACCTATCCCAATCCCCCACCCCCTCCCCTCTGAAGCCCTCAGCTTGTTTCCCAGAGTCCATAGTCTGTCATGGTTCATTCCCCCTTCTGTTTACCCTCCCTTCTTCTTCCCTTTCTTCTCCTACCGATCTTCCTACTTCTTCTGTTCCATAGATGAGTGAAACCATATGATAATTGTCTTTCTCTGCTTGACTTATTTCGCTTAGCATTATCTCCTCCAGTTCTGTCCATGTTGCTGCAAATGTTGATTTCTCAACATTTGCTGATGTCGCTGACCTTGATGTGGCACCCAAATCTGTGTGGCTTCAGCGATGCTGTAACACTGACATCATGGCAGGCAAGACATTTCTTAGTGGAGTAGGAAACAGACACACTCATGCTGGAATTTGGATAACGATATTCAAAATCGTTAACAACCCATGAGGAATGGGCAGTGACCAGTCAGAACACATACTGGTAATGCTGAAGCATGATCCTAGAGTCTCTTCCCCCGAGCCCTTCTGCAGAATAATAACCTTTATTTATTAGAATGAGCAGAAGTCTGGAAGACCTTAAAGAAGCAGCTGGCTAGCCAGGGCTATGGGGGCTATTTGAGGGCTCAGAGAAACTGTCATTTGCCAACCGGTACGGAAGTACTGCAAGACATTTAAGAACTGGACAGACTGTACTGTTGTGTACCCGGTGAATATCAGCTCTGCCAGCCGGAGAAGAGAATGGAAGCAATATTGAAAACACACACACACACACACACACACACACACTCAGATTTCATGTGTGCTAAGACCCTGGAGAGGATTCCTAAAATGTATTCCATGAGAAAATGTAGCCTATAAGATATTTCTAGATGTTCCAAGAGAGTTGCTAAGGTCAAGTAAGATTCAGAAATACCGTGCACATTACACTCCTGTTATATCCCATAATACATTAGTGAATTACAAGTCCTTGGGTATAGAAAACTCTTGAAGTCTGTTCAGCCCAAGTATTTAATAAACTTATATCCCGGAGGGAATCCCTTTGTCATGAAATGATTTAGCTTTTGACGGAGATTAATGTTCTACGCAACAACGTTTGGGAAATATCATCCAAAACATCCCCTCCACTTTTAAATATACCCAGGCGGGTGAGTTCTCACAGACAGCTCACCACTGACATATACAAAGGCCAGATTTGCCCCGCTGCCATTCTTTTCAGGAGATTGCCCTTATACTTTATTTCAGAGGCTCAGGAGTCTTGACCATTTGCTTGCTTGTTTCCAACACCCAGGTAAGTCCTCAAACACTAATCCATAGTGATCAGGGGTCAGCAGATGTTATCTATAAAGAGCAGAAAATTGGGACGCCTGGCTGGCTCAGTCAGTGGGGCACGCAACTCTCGATCCCGGAGTTGGGAGATCGAGCCCCACGTTGGGTGTAGAGATTACTAAAAGGTAAAATCTTAAAAAACAAACAAACAAAATAATAAAGAGCAGAAAACTAGTATCTTCAGTTTTGTGTACTGTCACAGCTTCTTAACTTTGTGGTTATAACTTAAAAGCAGCTAGAGATATCATGTAAATGAATGAACATGGCTGTGTTCCAATAAAACTTTATTTACAAAAATAGGTAAAGGGCCAGATTTGCTCTGTGGTCAAGCCCTGATGTAGTCTGAAAAAATGGTAGCCTCCTCAGCCTCTCTTCTTTTGGCTTCAGATGGTCTTTGATCTCTCTATTTGTGTCTAATGAAAGAAACTAGATCTCAAAGATAAATTAACTTAAGATTTAAAAATTAGTAGAGATAAATTACCTGAACAAGTCCTTGTTGCTTTTCAAATCTATAAGAAGAAATGAAGGTGGGGTAGAGAGGACAGGGAAATTACAAACAGCAACGTAAACCATGCACCAGGGAACACAAGGAGGAAAGACCTTTCACTGAGCTCCCCGAGATATTTAAAATTAGCCTTACTTCAGCTACTTCCATGCAACATTTGGGGACTAAAGGCCTAATGACAATTCTCTGGCTGAGAATCAAGTAGCTGTCACTTCAGTGTTCCTGCTGTTTGCTACTATTTTCATTTGATAAGCAGAACCTTCTACGTGGGCCTAGATTTGAGGCAAGATCATCAGTGATTCATGGTTTAGAGACAAGAGGCCCCCATCTCCAGGTTGTTCGGGTTTCTTTGGCAGATGTATTGTAAATGTTTTCAATTAGGTGAAAAACAAAACTTCCACAGAGTATGGCTTTAACCCAAATAAAACCTCCCCTTGAATATAATCTCTCTCTCCCTCCCTCTCTCTCTCTCCTTCCCTCTCTTACTCTCTCTCTCTCTCTGTCTCCATATGTGTGTGTATGTGTATGTGTGTAAAATGGTTGAGACAGCTGCATTACACAGGTGGTATCCTAGGCAGTAAATAATCTGGCTTTTATAGATGGCTTGAGACACACAGTCTCAGAACAATTAATTTTACCACTACACATTTGACCTAAAAGCACTTTTTATCACAGCAGGAATTCCTTATCAAATTCTCAGGTGCAGGTGCCCCATAAACACTTTGGAGGCAAACGGACCTCATGGCTGAAATGGCTGGTAACTTGAGAAGGGAGTAAGAGGCGGCCTGGGAAGACAGAAATATAGAACACTGACCTCAGCTCAAAAAAGCAAACCAGACTTTTCAACCCTGCCCTTCTGTGAAGTCTGTATATCCCTCGCCCATTCATAGTGCTATAGGAAACCTGGGGAATTAGGAAGTCAGCCATCTTGGGGGAAGTTTTGCTTTGTTGTCAGAAGGCGTGCACGTTCTTGTAGTTACAAGTAACTATATTTGTATTTCAAAAGTATTGACAAAAATTACCAAGTGGAAGACAGTTAGGTCATCCTAGCGAATCAGGGCTATGGAGGGCTCACTAACGCAACTAGCCAACAAGAATGTTCCACAGGAAAAAAAAAAAAAACAAAAAACGCATATGATGACATATATACATATATACGTATTTAAATAGCCATCTGGCTCTGATACTATCAATGATTTGTTTTATTTGGTTAGAGATTAATGAATTTTATCTCCAGAAAACTCCTAGTCTAATATTTTCTACTTGATCAGCTAAACAAAGATTTACTCAACCCAGACGCACAATCTGCAAATTGGAGGTTCCCCCAGAATTTGGGTTTTGTTGTTGTTATTTGTTTGTTTTTTCCATCAAATGGCTGCTGGGGCATGACATTTTTGTTTAAAAAAACAAAACCAAGGGGGAAAAACTATTACAAATATTTTTGAGACCTATCAAAATCCTAACACTTTTCCAAGTTCAACAAACATTTTTGGTGGGCGAACAGCCCTGATAACATTGAAATGAGTAAATCATTACTGTTAAGACAAAGGTGTAGAAACACATTCATTTCCTCACCATCCAGGAGGCTCTCCTGAGACAGCGGTCCTTATCTACTAGGAGAGAGAAGACAATGGGAAGGACAGAGAAAAGCGTTCAATGAATAAAAACCTGACAAAAATTACTCTTCTAAATCTGAGCCCACATTTAAGTTTCATGTGGAATCACAAACGTATAGACTTAAAATTTCCTTTTCTGCTTAAAAATGGTAAAGAGAGTATAATTACTTCTCTACATCTCTTACTTAAACCCCTTTTTTATTACTGTTTTTTTTTTTTTCTTTTTATCCATGACATCATTACCAGTAAGATTGTTTCAGTTTCTTCCTGAGCAGACTTCGGATGCCTGGGGGCCTGATCTCAGGGGAAGAGCTAAGTGGTTGACACAGGATACACATGACGTGGACACACAACTAATTAGAAATAATTAGGAAGATAAAATCCCGGAGGCAGCCTTTAACCTAAGTCTTTCGAGGAAAATTGTATTCTTTCTTTCAAGTCTCATATGCCTATTTCCAGTACCATTTCATTACTTTTTTCAGAAGTCTGAGATGTTGGGCACCTCATAAGTCTCCCAAAGATGCCTTCTCTTTTGAAAAGCAGAGCATTACAGATGTTACCTTTTAAGGAATAACCACTAATAAGATAAAAACGGTAGAACATTTTTTCTTTGAATTTAATTGTAACTCGGGCATCTGCCTTTTCCCCACAATGAGGAATCATATGTCCAGAGGACCATAAATAGAAGACCCTTCTAATCTATTTGATCAGAAGCCAAAGATCCTTGCATGTCTGCTGAGTGAGTGAAGGTAGCTGAGCACTGCAGATACGCAGATTCACGGCCCAGTTCTACAGAATTCGTACAGCTCTGCACGAATAAAACACTCTCCACTGAACTATGAATTCATGAGAACATCGCATACGTTTTTTAATTTTAAAAAAGTAATAGTGAAACTACAACTCTGTGTCCATTAACTTGAAAAACCGGGACGAAGGCTAGGCTGAAGATGGCTCGTGAGGCAGAAAGCACGTCCCCTCAACACGGCTCCCTCCGCAGCTCTGAGGTAGCCACAGGACCTTGTCTTCTCCCACCAGCCCTCCGTGTCTTTCTGTCCGCTTGAAGAGCTGTCCCAGGTTCCCTGTGTTTCTTCGATCTCCCAGATAATCAGAGAAGCTTTCCCCAGGGGTTCTGGGCATGTGCTGGGACCACCTTGCATGTGCTCGTGTGAGCCAGTTCTGGGGACCTTCTCTCAATTCCGTGTTCCATGACATCACCCTGTAGCTAGAGACCAGTCGTGGCGAGAGGAATCTGCACCATGGAAATCGCAAATACTATAGAGCAGGGCTGTTTTTCTCTCTGGCGATGTAACCCGTTGTTACACGTATAGCAGCATGCCAGTGCCTCGGACACATCTCTGCTCTTTTTCTCTCCCCTTCTCCCATAGCAAACGTATCTACCAATAACCCCACACTTGAAATTCTCCCACAAACTCATTTGCTCAGTTATTAGTGGGGAAAGAAATATTTAATGTACGACCTCTGTCAAGCTTATACTGAACCACATCCGATGCTAACGGCTTCACCCAAAGTAAAGAGTGTATATCATTGAAGTCTGAGTATTGATGAGAGATGGTGCTTTTGTTTAGGACAAACGTCTCAGCATCCCTCAAGTCACACCATAAAGGCAGCTAGTGACTCTGCACAAAACAAGTGTTGACATGAGGCGCCTGGATGGCTCGGTCAGTTAAGCATCTGCCTCCCGCTCAGGTCACGATGTCGGGGTCCTGGGATTGAGCCCCACGTCACGCTCCCTAAGTGAGGAGCCTGTTTCTCCCTCTCTCTATGTCCCTTTCCTCCTCTCCCCTTCTTGCCCTCTCGTACTCTCTCTCTCTGTCTCTCAAATAAATAAATAAAATCTTTAAAAAACAAAAACAAGTGTTGACAAAGGATGTTGAAGACAGAGTGGGGAAAAAACACCACCTGGACAGAGAGTCCTGCGCTGATTGGTGTGCAGAAACAGTCTTGTCAAGACAAAAGAGAGAAGCTAATTTTTAAATAAAGATCTTGTTATCACAGGGGGAAGAATAAAGAAATAAAGGTGTTTCCTTGGTGCTGTCCATCTTATAATCAATAATCTTTTTCTTTTGAAAACATAGTTATTCCAGCACTGGAATGTTACCATATTTCCTTTAATCTAAATGACTATGGGTTACAAGACCTACCATTACCTTATATACCGCTAAGAAAGGAGATCAAATTGCTACCAATTAAATTATGACCCAAACTTTTCTCTTATTTGGAATTTTTCTTTTTATATTTTTTAAAAGTTCTTTCAGATTCATTTAAACAGATTTTATCGTATATTACTCTTGTGCAGAAATATCTATGCAAAAGAAACTGGTGACGTAATTTGCAAATTCCCTTCTCTTTCAGAGCTGACTTTCCTGAATCACTTTTTGTTTAAGAGTCGTCGGAGTCCGTGTTACACAATATTGCCGCATTTTTTAAAAAGAGTGCAATACTGCTCCGAGCATCTGCCTCCAAGCTACCGTCACCCAGGCCACAGGCGGCGATGGACACATTCAGGCTGGCCAGGCACCTGGCCTGCTGACCGCATCGCATCCCAATTTCAGAGATGATCAATTTGGCAGAGATGGGCAGAGGCTGTGGAGTCCATATAGAGTCAGTGAAATATGATCGCTAGGCTCTCAGGGGTAGACTCCACACCTGGGGTCCAAGCCCAGGGGAGATGGCCCCTCTCTGGGGTCTTTTGCCTGTCTTTCATTCCAACTAAATTTGCCCACTAGAATCACCTGGCAGTTTTTAAAATTATCCCACCCCAATTAAGTCAGAATTTCTGAATTAAAAAAGATAACCAAGCAAACAAACAGAGCACTTCTCCAGGCAATTATAACGTTCAGCTATTTTTGAGAAGTGCTGAGCCACACCTTCCAAAATCCCAGCCACTACATTTTCTCCTTATAAACTTTAGTACGTATAACATACACAAAACGGTAATGCTCTCCGCGTTATCTGGATTTCTCAAGGCTAACTTGTCAAGAAGTTGTGAGGGCAGAAATAAGTTACAGCTGTTTTTTGTTTTTTGGGGTTTTTTGACATTTCCCCCCCTCGGGCTGAAAATCGTATCTCAGAATTCGTGTAGTTTGGGTTCACACTGATGATTTTCATTCACTATCGCAGATCTAGTTAGTGCAAGCTTTCTAAAACTAATCATTCTTCATCCTGTAAGAGTTATTTTCTTCAAATTTATTTTAAATATTTGAACAACATTTAAATATCATTTTGTTAGAAATCCTGAGCCTTCCTATGAAATAACTTTGGTTATAAACAAATAGCATATAAATACCATAAAAACATTCACTCCTAGTGTGGAGGGAATAACACAATTTATTGGAGACAACAATTTTAGTTAGGGTGCCTTCTCTCCCGGCAAGGACATCCATTAGTCACCCTGGAAATATTTAGTCTTTTTAGCCCTGAAAGACTCTAAACCACAGTTTTCCCCAAACTGATTTCCCTCCTTCCCCCTTCATTTTACCTTTTTTTTTTTTTTTTTTTTTTTACCATTTTTGGAGCTCCTTGCCTTGAATCAGCCTGGTTCTCAAGGCAGAGCCAAAGTTATTTTGACACTTGAGTTAAATGGCAGCAAGGTTAAAATGCACATAAACACAGCTGATTGGAGAAGCTGGAATGAGATTTTGATGTAATGATTTCTTGGAAACTGGCTCTGAAATGTTACCTGTTTTTATTTTGAGAAGTTGCCTCTATTTTTAGTGCCATGTAGCTATGCATAATTGAAATGAAGATCGTAAGTATGTATCTACTTGCACACACACATATAAAATGGATCTGGAAGCGTGAACCAAAAAAATGGAAATGCCGTCATCTTTGGGGAGGAACACTGGGTGCCGTAGGATCAAAAAATGAAGGAGATTTTTCATACCCATTTATATCTTTCAAAGTTTTCATCCTATCAATGCATTGCTTTTAAAACAAAGAAACACAATTTAAAAAATAAATAAGATCCCCTTGTAGATAATTTTGCATTTCCGGTTTTGTGGCCACCTGTGTCTCAAACATTCTGCTCTTGCCCGTGTAGAAGAAAGCTCATCAACAGCTGTATGGTGATCAAATAGGGCATAATAAAATAATTTGGGGAGTAATTTATTTCTTTGTTCATGAAATCTTTGTGTGTATGATGTGGACACATTAGGCCTTTCCTGAGTCTACTCGCCAATACCAAAGTCAGGATCTTGTTAAAACACAAAGGCATCAACTAGAGGATGGATGTGTCAGTGGGAGCAAAAGGGGATGACCAACAGAAATCTACAGATGAATATGCTCTTCTTCTCAGAACCCCTTTCCCCTCCTTCTGCATAGCGAGCTCTCAGCATTCCTGCTCCCACATGAATGGCTTGGACAGACTGAACCTAAGGGCACCTTAGGATCAAGGGCTCCCCAAACTGAGAAGGCAGAAGCATGGATCCCAGAGGAAAGCGGTTGGTGTAAATCTTTCATATGCCCCTCATATGTTGCATCTTGAGGACAAAGCCTATGATGTAGGCTACTCCCCTAATGGGAACCTACCACAGATAAAACTGACTCATTCAGTGTTCCAGAATGTATCGTTTAGTTTCCACTTTTCCAGCTTTGCTTTCTTTGATCATTTCTCCTAACTGGAATAACTTTTCCAATCTTCCTCCTTTCCCAAAGTCCATCCATCCTTCAAAACACACTTCAAGTCCTCTCTTGCCCAAAGAGCCGGGGCAAATCACCCCTGCCCCGCCCAAGGGACTGGGGAGGCCCCCAGGACTGCTAGCTCGGGACTAAGGGTCAGCAACAATCCTCGCTCACCAGCTGTGACGTGGAGGTGTTCCGAAATCATCCTGGCTTTCCAGGCCAGAGCGTTACTGACTGGGGCACTGAAGGAGCGGGGAGGCAGGAAAACAGAGCTGAAGCAGGCCATTTACAAGCCATTGCTTTCTCCATCATCTCTCCCTCCTCTAACTAAATTCATAGAATGTATTGTCTATTAGTCATTTTTCACTTAAACTAGAAATCCACATTCAGAGCTCCTAGCACACAGAACACAATAATATTATTAATCGGATGATTGAGCTGTCTCTTTTTCTCAAGAAAACCCCTTTTAAGCGATTTTTATTTATTTTTTCTTTTCCTGGCAGTTTATCTATGTCCTTTTGGACTGTCGAGTTTACCTAGGAAGAAGTCATTTCATTATTTCTGATCAGGTTATGTTATTACTTTAAAGACAAAGAGGGACTATTTCTGAAAGAGCAGAGAAGTATGGGGGTGGTGGATCA
Organism: Ursus maritimus; assembly: GCF_017311325.1. Classification (NCBI taxonomy): domain Eukaryota; kingdom Metazoa; phylum Chordata; class Mammalia; order Carnivora; family Ursidae; genus Ursus; species Ursus maritimus. Next base: position 18,741,355 of record NW_024426996.1, on the reverse strand, counting down.
AGCCCTGGGTGACCGTAGCCCTCCTGCCATTAAAGCCTAGAGCTTGCCGTTGGCTCTCCAGAAGGACACGTGCAGAGCAAAGGCGCGAGCCCGCATATCCTTAGCAGCACAAAGTGCCTGGAAACCAGTTGTAGCCATCAAGCTCACTCCTGCCTCTTGGTTTGAAGTTCCATTTGTCTGTGTAAAACCCAAACATATTAAACCCTGATGATGACTCATGGGCTGTTAGTGAGCTTGTTTAACGGAGCAAGTGACAGCTTCTCATTACTGTAGATTGATTCTAAACATGTCTAGAAATTTGTGTTAAATTTTCACCACTTCATTAAGCTGGCTGAATATGTCCACTAAAAAACTAGGATTCAGTTAAATTCAGTAATCATTATACATCCCCAATACATCTCTATTAGGTACAAGATAAGTAAATATTTCCATTTCTGAGCTTTTATTATGAACCACAGTCTGTGCTAAGCATTTGACCTACATTATCTAATTTAATTGTTGTGATGTTTCTATAGTAACTTATTATCCTCATTTGCCATTGAAGAAACTGAGGCAGGGGGATTAAGGGACTTTTTCAGGGCCACATAACTATTAAAGGACAGGGGTCCAATGACACCTGTCCAACTCTAAGCTTGGGCTCTTACTTCCTTTGTCATACTCTCCTCTCCTGCTTGTGTCTAGTGAACTGACTGAGGAATCTGAAATTTGAACTTAGACTCCTTAGGTCTGGGTTTAGATCCAGGCAGTTCCCTGTGACCCCCGACCCAGGAAGTAGTCAAGAGTCCGCTAATTCAGTTTCCCTTGACCTCACCTTTTCTAATTGATGCTACCAACACTTACCTCCATGACTGTTTAATAAAATGCTCCTGAGAGACGTTAGATTCCAGCAGGGAACTCTCTGGGACCCTAAACATCAAGCCCCTATTTGTACACAAGCACCCACTACAATGGGAGGAGGGCGAGGGTCACCGAAGCACAGCCCAGTGCCTCAGTTCAACTGAGGTAAGATTAGGATGTTTGTGAAAGAACTTCACTACAAAACAACAGTGGGAGAGTGACCAGAGATAAGAAAGGAAAACCCCAGGGGTGGTTCAGTCACTTAAGCATCTGACTCCTTCCTGATTTCGGCTCAGGTCATGATTTCAGGTTCCTGAGATGGAGTCTCTTGCCGGCTCTGTGCTCAGTGGGGTGTCTGCTTGGGATTCTGTCACACATCTCCTTCTGCCCCTACCCCTGCTCGCTCTCTCTCTCTCTCTCTCTCTCAAATAAATAACCTTAAAAAAAAAAGAAAGGAAGGAAGGAAGGAAGGAAGGAAGGAAGGAAGGAAGGAAGGAAGGAAGGAAGGAAGGAAGGAAGAGAAAGCCCCAAAGCAGAGAAACGATAAGTTCACAGACCCTAAGTGGTTTTTAGCTCACGGTCCTTTCAAAGAAACAGATCCTAGTTTCTTCTTATCAACAACACCCCTCCCCCCCCCGCCGCCCCCTGTCAGGACCAGGTGGTTTGCATTTCCCACTGTGCTAGGCGAGGGCAGGTTCTCAGACCATTCGCAAAGCTGCTTTCTCCGTCTTGGTTCTGGGCATCAGAATTGAAGGTATAGGGTGGGATGGAAGAGGCAGAGAGGCACGTTTTTCTAAAAAAATATGCTTTGAGGAAATGTGTGGACGTGAGAAAAAGATCTTAGAGAAGTACAAGTAAGACATGTGGGCCAAGCTAGCCAAGGGCATGCCGTTTCTCCTTGCACTCTCCCTCCCCACCCCCCCAGGCTTGCTCTTCCTCAGGTGAGACCTCAACCCTCTGGAGCCATAGTACCCCTTTTTATCTCCTGGGTGAGAAAGGCGCTTTTTCATCTAGTCCACACAGTCCTCCTGAATTGCCTATGAAACCACCATCTTTGCTCCTCAGACAGGAGCTCTGACTGTGGCCCCCAGTTTGGCTCATGAATCTTTTTTCTTGCGTCCTGCTCATTTGCTTAAAACCAGATAGCAGCCCTCGCCGGTTCTGCGCTCCGGACACGCTCAGATGCTTCATCTGCTGTGGGTGAGCCCTCACTTCGAATCCAGCCAAGACCTGTGCCGGCTTCAGAAAAATCGACCTGGACGCGGCATGCTCAGAGAAGGCAAGCAGACCAGGTAGATGGCACCCCGAGGGTTCCAGAACGAGGCCGGGGCAGTGGGGACAGCGAGCAATAGCATGGAGGACTAACGCCCCTTGGCCCCCCTCCCTTCTAGGATGAAATGAGGATGAAGTGAGACAATGCGTGGAACACACTTAGAATAGTGCCTATTACCTAAGAGGTGTGCGATAGGTGTTAGCTATTGTTTTCATCAGTTACAAACGCCAGAGTTTGCCCTTGTTGCTGAACGGGCGCTCTGTCACCGGGATTCATTCTACAGTCAGGGAACCATGTCTTCATTTGGAGAGGAAGCATAAAGTAATTGGCAGCAAAACGTTACCGTTCCACTCACTGCATCCGTTCGATGTCGTACCGACCGCAGACCCCGACATTAATGCACATCCAGGGACAGATGAGGGACAAGTCCCTACAGTGCCGCAGAATTTGTAAAACCAAATTTGTTAAGACTGAGTAGAGGACAGTCATCTCGGAACTAGCTTTCCGTATTCCTGGCTTAAAAACGTGCCCTATCGATACGCCTCCTTCCCTCTGGACAATTACTCAGCCCCAGCCCTTGTTCATAGCATGTTATTTCACCATGACGCCACCCGCCCTGAGTTTTCTCTGTGCCGTTTTCCTGAGTTCGGGGCATGGCCTTGGGCAGGTGACCTAACTACCCCCGTGTCCTCCAGGGTGAAAGGGAGCACATTGCTGCTGCCGTGTGACTTCCAACAGTCTTGTGTCATCGTGAAGAAAGAGAAAAACTGTGGCCTTTGCCCTGGGAATAAGGCAAAGATTTTTCGGTGTGTCTGACTTCTCTTGGCTCTCAGGTCTGTTCTAGTCAATATTTACCTGTCAGCCCAAAACATGTTGATGTTGAGCTCAGAGGAATTAAATCGATCCATGTTTTATCTATCTTGTTCGACCTTTGGTTAGCTACAGCTTTTTGTGAGCCAAATATTTTTAAGTGGCAGACACACTAGGAACCCTTTATACCACAGACAAAGGAACTGTCACATTAACTTAGGAGCTCAACGATTATGATCCATTAGGCTGTTACCATCCCTAGTTGCAGCGCTTCTGGAAACATTAGACCTACAGGGTATCGAGCCCATGTGGTCAATAGCTGCTATGAGAAGATTCTTTTGTACTTGAAAAAAGAATAGTGCTTAAAAACAAACACATTTAGGCAACCATGAGTACTATGTAACCGAATAATTTTATTGATTTGGGCTTGTAGGTTTTCTTCTTCTTCCTCTCCTCCTCCTTCTTTTTAACTGAGAGGCCATATATTTGACTGTAGTACATTCACTCAATAATGTATTATATCTCTTAGGCACAGGTATGCTAAAAGTGAGCTCCACACCCAACATGGAGCTTGAACTCACGACCCTGAGATCAGGACCTGAGCTGAGATCAAGAGTCAGATGCTTAACCTACTGAGCCACCCCGGCACCCTACAATGATTTTTTAAATATAATTTAATTTAATTTAATTTTAAATTCCAGTATAGTTAACATACAGTGTGATATTAGTTTCAGGTGTACAAAATAGTGATTCAACACTTCCACACATCATCCTACGCTCATCACAGCAAGTGCGCTCCTTAATCCCCATCACCTAGTTAACCCATTCCCCACCCATGTCCCCTCTAATGACCGTCAGTTTGTTCTCTACAGTTAAGAGTCTGTTTCTTGCTTTGTCTCTTCTCTCTCTCTTTCTCTGTTTCTCCCTTTGCTCATTTTGTTTGTTTGTTTGTTTTTTAAATTCCACATATGTGTGAAATCCCATGGTATTTGTCTTTCTCTGACTTATTTCACTTAGCATTATACACTCTAGCTCCATCCATGTCATTGCACACGGCAAGATTTCATTGAATACAGTGATTATTTAAATCTCTACAGTGACTTCAGTTGTCCTGAGGCTTTATCTTTACTTGGTCTCTATTCCTTAGGGGTCTGAATGATTTTTTTCCAATTTCCAATTGTTTTCTACCTGCTTGCCCTCTGTCTCTCACTACCTTCATCTAGAGGCTATTAGAGAACAGAACAGCCCAAAACTCATGGTCTATTTGCAGGACCTTCTCCTCTCAATGTTCCAAAGGGGCTTGAGAGTGATTGCCTCCCTTGGTGAACAAAAGTTGCATATGTGCAAAACAGATTCTCCTGCAGAACTCAGCAGGGATATTCAGGGAAATTAGTATGGTGAGATACAGTCATTTCTAACAATACGCACGTGAAAAAACAAAACAAAGCAAAAAAACAATGGAGACTTTGGGGAGAGAAGAGACTATTGGTCACATCAGTGCTAGTAGCCCTTCCTAACTGCAAAAACAGTCTACTTTAAAAAAACAAAAGCAAACAAATAAAATATATTCCACCTTCATCTTTCTAAGATAATCACCACAAAATCTTTCCAGTGGGATTCTCTAAAAGGTTTTTCCTTGGAGCATTTTAAATGATTCTCTTACAAGAATTAAAGTTGCACATGACCTGAGGAACACAGACCATTTAATTAAGGTAAAGCCCGCCCTACTGCAGTTCAAGATGAGAGACCACCCCAGTCTGGAGCAGAGGAACCGGAACAACTTCCAAGTGGTAGCAACAAGTCAGTGCATCGGTCAACAGATGAATGTTGAGTGCCTTTTCCGTGCCGGACACTTCTCATTCTCCACGGTTCGGAGACAGCAAGAAATCAGAGAGACAATGCCACTAACCTCAAGTTCATTGGCTGCGTTACTGACAGAACATTTAATTTCTCAGTTTTGGGTTGGTTCCCTGCATTTAATTTTTTTATCCAAAATAGTGATGGATACTTTTGCATAATGAAACTGGTTACCTACAAACTATTTCAGTTTTGTTCTAGTTTTGTCCAGAACAAAAGGATAATATGCTCCAAAGTTAAATTCAACCTGCCTTTTCTAATAAGGCAGAGAATACTTTTTTAAAATGTTAAGTGATGGGGCACCTGGGTGGCTCAGTTGGTTAAGCATCTGCCTTTGGCTCAGGTCATAATCTCAGGGTCCTGGGATCGAGCCCCACATCGGGTTCCCTGCTCAGCAGAGAGCCTACCTCTCCCTCTCTCTCTGCCTGCTGCTCCCCCTGCTTGTGCCCTCTCTCTGTCAAATGAATAAACAAAATCTTTAAAAAAAAAATTTAATGACATTTTGCTTGGTTTCTCCTTAGAATGTAGAAAAACAAGTCCAAGTCTTTTCCAGAATATACTATTATATTACCTCTGAAGAAAAAAGAGCTAGGATATAAGAAATTACATTTAGATGGCAAAGGGGCCCCTGTTAGAAATAATTTTTGAAATCATGGGTTTAGTGTCAAAACTACAAAACAAACACGAGTTGATCTTTGCCGCTCATCTTTGAAAAGGCCTCCTCCAGAGGGCTGGCTGGAAGAGTCAAGCAAGCATGAGCATCGCAGACCACAACCCAAGCCCCCC
>NW_024426996.1:18678136-18735782 GCF_017311325.1 Ursus maritimus | reverse complement strand
TATTCCACCTTCATCTTTCTAAGATAATCACCACAAAATCTTTCCAGTGGGATTCTCTAAAAGGTTTTTCCTTGGAGCATTTTAAATGATTCTCTTACAAGAATTAAAGTTGCACATGACCTGAGGAACACAGACCATTTAATTAAGGTAAAGCCCGCCCTACTGCAGTTCAAGATGAGAGACCACCCCAGTCTGGAGCAGAGGAACCGGAACAACTTCCAAGTGGTAGCAACAAGTCAGTGCATCGGTCAACAGATGAATGTTGAGTGCCTTTTCCGTGCCGGACACTTCTCATTCTCCACGGTTCGGAGACAGCAAGAAATCAGAGAGACAATGCCACTAACCTCAAGTTCATTGGCTGCGTTACTGACAGAACATTTAATTTCTCAGTTTTGGGTTGGTTCCCTGCATTTAATTTTTTTATCCAAAATAGTGATGGATACTTTTGCATAATGAAACTGGTTACCTACAAACTATTTCAGTTTTGTTCTAGTTTTGTCCAGAACAAAAGGATAATATGCTCCAAAGTTAAATTCAACCTGCCTTTTCTAATAAGGCAGAGAATACTTTTTTAAAATGTTAAGTGATGGGGCACCTGGGTGGCTCAGTTGGTTAAGCATCTGCCTTTGGCTCAGGTCATAATCTCAGGGTCCTGGGATCGAGCCCCACATCGGGTTCCCTGCTCAGCAGAGAGCCTACCTCTCCCTCTCTCTCTGCCTGCTGCTCCCCCTGCTTGTGCCCTCTCTCTGTCAAATGAATAAACAAAATCTTTAAAAAAAAAATTTAATGACATTTTGCTTGGTTTCTCCTTAGAATGTAGAAAAACAAGTCCAAGTCTTTTCCAGAATATACTATTATATTACCTCTGAAGAAAAAAGAGCTAGGATATAAGAAATTACATTTAGATGGCAAAGGGGCCCCTGTTAGAAATAATTTTTGAAATCATGGGTTTAGTGTCAAAACTACAAAACAAACACGAGTTGATCTTTGCCGCTCATCTTTGAAAAGGCCTCCTCCAGAGGGCTGGCTGGAAGAGTCAAGCAAGCATGAGCATCGCAGACCACAACCCAAGCCCCCCACCCCCCACCCCACCCCCACCCACCCCGGTCCCTGGAACCGACTTACAGTGCTGACATTGTCGAGCTTCGGGAAGCCAGTCCCGGCTGCCTTTCCTAGTTCCCGCTCCCGGGAATAAAGTCATGGACAGAGGCACCAAAGAGGCTGGCGTCTGTCTATCAGATTGAGCCACACTTGAAGGGACAAGATCACAGTCTTAAATACAAGCTCCAGAACCGCTTGCACTATATTATTGTGCCACATTTATAACTTCTGCCCCACTCGGCTGAAATATGAACTAAACTGTCATTGCCATTCAAAGCTTCACCTTTTTCCAGGCGCATGTTAAGTTGTTCTCCTGCCTGTTAGAGAACCGTTGTCCCCCAGATCATGCCCAAAGCAAGGTCTTAAGTGGCTGGAGGACCGTGGGGCAGAGTTAGTTACTGCGAGGCCCACTTGCTATACGATGGCACGAGATTATATGCACGCTCTGTTGGCCACGAGTGGGGAGAAAGCTGTTTCCACTGTGGCTGCTGAATAGATTAAGCCTGGAAGAATGTGATACAAGCTGGGGGCCCCTTGTCCCCTGCCCCCCACACAGGCCGGATCCCATTTCTGTGCTGCGGAGACATTTGGCGAGGCTTACAGCTGGGACAAGTGCTTCTTAATCCCCAGTGTGATGGCTACAGGTGTTCTAACCGGACCAGCCTTCTGGTTACCCAGAACTTGGTGGGTCTGATCCCAAGAATGCCATATCTAAAACTCAAATGAATCTGCTTTGGGTCTGGCAGTAACAATGATCACAGGGCTGCACGCATATCTAGCATATAATGCCTCTTAGTGGAGAGTTACAAGTGGAATGTGTCTGTAACAGTTATAAATTGGATTGTTTTTATTGGGACAGATTCTTAGTCTCTGAACGCAGTAATAACTCTCTCATAGAGCTTCAGAGGATAAAAATCTGGAATCTGGCCGGGGGTTTAAACTTTGCCGAGCCTGAGTGTTTGGTTCCTTCCAGAATGTTGCACTGGGATGTCTGAAATCCTTCATTCCCACATTTGGGGAATGGTGTTAACTTTCCCTTAGGTAGCATAAGCAGGACAAGCTCAGATCAATGCCAGTTCCTAAAGGAGGCGGCTATGTCCCTGAGCCATGGAGGGGGTTCAACTGTGAACCCTGGGTAGAGAGGATGGGGTACAGTGAGCGAATTGTACTCGTGCCCGATCCTCACAGCTGTTGGAACACTTACAGCTCCCTGAGTATCTTTGACACCAGTATTTGCTGTCATCCGTGCCATGGATTTACGTATTAATGTCTGAGTTCTCTCCTATACACCCCTGGCCTTCATTCAGAATTACAAGAGGTTCAGGCTGTAACTACGGTAACACCACCAATAACAAAGACCCAAACATCACCCTAAGTAGTTTTTGCATTTATCATTCTCCCATAGCCCTGTGTTTTTGCTGTGACGAAGAACTTAAAGACTATTCCTTAAATTGTTACTGTGTATATACTATCATCCATTCAACAGGGAAAACCCCTTGGGGACAGAAGCCATATTCCAACCGTCTTTGTGGCAAAAATAGGACAATAGAAGGACATAGCCTTTGATCTTAAATTGACTTGTGTTTGAATGCCAGATCTTCCTAGGTTGGTGGCCTTGTGTGATTTAATTAACTTCCCCGAGCCTCAGTTTCCTTATGTGTAAAATGGGGATAACACCCTTGTCATAAAGTTCTTAGTTCCTTTCTTGACTTTCCAACACCCTCCCCCTCACCCAATGTCTATTAGAATGTTTTACACGCATGCAGTAGATATTTTAAATATGTGAACTGAATTCCTTACCATAAGCAGCTAACATTTTCAAAAGGGGAAATGTTTTATTTAATAATCCCGTATATGAATGAGTGAAAAAGAGAACCACAGAAACCCGATAAACTGTCCAAGGCCCTAGAAAGCATCGGTGTCAGGTCCCAGGATAAAATCAAGACTCTTGGATCTCGGATGAGTTCCTCAAGGTCATCTGAGACTTCCATGAATATATGATTTCACAGTGAGCAACGGTCCACGAGGAGACAAGACAGAGCAGGTAGGTGGCAGGGCCGGAAATCTTACCAGAGCTAATGCCATTCTTGAAGGCCCCACACCGCAGCTCCAGGGCCTCAGTCAAAGGCATTAGGAGAACAGAGACACACTCCACAAAATCTGAAAGGTACATTTTATTAACTAGAATAATGTCCATTCTGTGGTCTCCAAGCACACGGAAGTGAAGATAGAAAAGAAGAAACCACAGTATTGGTAACTTCCCATCCCCAGCGACTCCTCTCTGCCTTGGTCTTCTGGTTTCATAGCACACAGGAAAGTAAAGAGAAAGAAGACAAGAACTGCTTTCAGACGAACACCGCAAACGCTATCGCAGCAGACGCATTAAAGGCACTACTGCCGAGGGGTTTCCCAGGGGCTCTCCTGGCTCAGCTGGCAGCTCTGCACGGGGAGCTCAGGCCCGGGAGCGGCGGGCCCCCCGCTACGCGGCTGTGTTCTTGCACACGATGAGCCCATCCAAGAGCTCCAGCTTGTGAAAAGATACATTGTGTCTAACCCAGTGGTTCTCAAGCCCTTTTAAACCTAAAATAATATCCATTCGTCTTCAGCACCTATCAGGACAGGCAGTGCTAGTGCTCTGGTCCCGCACATTCACTGAGTTGTGCTCTGTCCTGACGCTGGAAGTCGCTGGACTAGCTGGTCTCCTTAAATGTATGATGTGTATCTGTGATGGGAAACTTAGTGAGAAATTGTCATGGATAGATAAACTCAGGGGTAAGAGCCGCTATCTGCCAAAGACCAACCAGGCATTCTGATTCACCGTCTCTGAAGTGGGATGCTTGTGTCCAATGGGAAAATATGTTTCCATTCACCAAACCCGCCAGGATGAAATACTATTTAGGACGAGTTCACTGGACAAAGAGGGGCGTGCTGAAGGTCATGCGGTGTGTGAAGTTGACAATGCAGGGATGGTGGCCACCTGCGGGGCCTTGTGAGTTTCTTCCCAAAGAATACGTGCCACACTCTCCCCTGCAGGGCATGACCTTTTCCTTTCAACATCACTGAACTGGGTGGGAATGCTGATCCTGGAGAAATTGATCAATGCACTCTTGCCATCAAGGAGGGTAACCCTTAGTACCACTATGTGTCCATCTGCCTCGGACCATCTTTTCCTTCATCTCCTGCTCCCAGACTCACAAAGGAGAAAGGGCAACGTGTTGGGACTTCAGCACACCTAGACTACATAAAAGATCCCTAAATGCATCCACACAGTGGACTAGCCAATCCTATCTGGCAAGCTGAACTCAGAGAGTGGAATGTTGGAAATCAGAGTCGCATGCTCAGTGTCACGGAACAAGCCGGCCGCGTCCACGTGGCACGCGGCATCTGCGAGGGGGGCGGGGAGGTACAGGAGACATCAACACTCACGCAGCTCTTTCTTCAGTACCTACAACTTGACCATATTGCTCTTTTTTCTTTATTCATTTGCCTTTGAGAGGCAAGACAGTTGAGATCAAACTGGCATCTATATGTATCAGGTTCTTTGTTCTTTTTCTTTTTAAAGGGAACTAGAAAAGAGAAACTCATTGACTAGGGGGGAGCCATGGGCCATCTTCACCCCCTTAATACCTCAGCTCCACAGAGCTCAACCATGTTATAGAGAGACAGCAGTGTCTCCATTTGTCTCTGTTGGTCTCTTGCTCTTTATCAGGATAGAGGGGGAAGCAGGGAAGAGATGAGCCTGAGAAAGAGGGCATAGAAACCAAGGAGAATTGAAAGGTATGCATTGTGGGGAAGGAGAGCCCCTAGCTGGGCAAATATGGAAGTGGAGGGAGGGAGAGTGGGGAGGGAAGGGGGCGGAGGGGCCAGGAGCTGAACGCTCTGGTGCCGAGGGCCCCCAGCAGGTGACCTGGGAGAGTGATGCACAGGCCAGCGAGGAGAGCCCAGAGGAAGTGGTGAGGACTCCTGTGAATGGAGAACGCGTGTCCCCACTACTCTCCTCCAGCTTGCATTTGTCAAGAGAGAATGCGGGCTTGGTAATGCTGGATCTTCTGATTGTTCCAAGGCAGTTTGAAATCCAGACTTTCATAGACTTTTCATTCCAGTTTCTGTGTATTGGTGAAACACCATTTGTCATGAAAAATACTTGAAAGGCAGAGTTGATGCAAGAGCTACGGTGTGTGACCAGCGTGTAAGCAAAGAACAGGGGAGGAAAGGGTCAGACACCCACCAGACAGGACCGGGCTCATTTTCACAGAAGGGAAGGTGGCTAAAGAAAGAGAATGAGGAGAGAGAGAGTGGGCGGAGCCAGGCAGGACCCCGGATGATCAATGCCCTGGGGTAGCAGCTGGGGTGTGCATCTTGGCGCCTGGAAGACCTGTTCGAAAGCCAGGTGTCGCTGGGCAAGGTATTTGGCTCGGGGGCTTCCGCTGCCCTGTGCATGAACAGGAGAACGACGCTGACCTTGCATGGTGTGAGCTGTCTGGACGTGCCTAGCATGCACTTGATGTTCTGTGGATGCTGGTTCTTTTTCTTTTTTTTCTTTCCTCTCAGCAGAGGGAATAGTTGGATCCCAAAAAGGTACCTCATTGGTTCAAGGAACCACATTCTTATACTCTGGAACGCCATTTAGTAGGGCCACTGAGGAACTGTAAATCCTTTTGAGAACTCTAGAAAACATATGGACTTTCTCCTCAGAAACGTGTACATAAAACACACACGAATACACACACGCATACCGTTTATATTCCATTTCAGGAGGTCAGAGGTCCTCTGAAACCTACCCGTGAACTTCAGGGCAGGGTCGCTCGTTTATGATAATTTTGTTCCAAAGCATTGGAAGAGAGAAGTGCCGTGAGATCCGGTCCCTCATGTTCATGATGATAGACTCGGACCCAGAGCCAGACCATGGCACGAAATTCTGGGATGCCCCTGAACACATACGTACACGTCTCATGTACTTGCTCATTTAGGCCGACTTTGCCTCGCTCCAGCATTATAAAAAAGGAATAGTCCATACCACCTGCATGAATGACCACCTGATTGAAATGTTTCCAGGGAGCTGGAAGACCCTTTGACTGCAGAGATGGAATTGAGGGTGAGGCAAACTGCATTTGTCGCCAAGTGAAAGGGGATCATCGCAGGAACACTCCTCCGTATGACTTGTGAATAACAGGCGTAGGGTTGAGCCGCGCCACACGCAGGAGAGGACCCACCGAGATATTTGGAAACATCTTCCACAAACAAGAAGGCATCCAGGGCAATAATGGAGCCCAGGTCTCCCTTCCCTGAAGGTGATGGCCTACGTGTGCTAACAAAACACCACCAGGTAACAGGTAGTGAGACACTCCCATGATTGTCACCCACCGTATCTATTGCTCTAGGCTTTGCAAGGTCGTTTTCAGAGGCTTTTTGAAAATTCCATCTAAACACATTCCTCACCTCTCAGTAAGTACTACACTTGACACAGAAATGACTCTGGTATGTAATTAGTCTTTCTTCTACATTTACCCAAAACTCAAGGCAGGGGGGCCTTCTAAGTGTTTCCTAAGAAATATATTTGTAAATGCGACTGATCCCTCTCAAGCTGAAAAGGAGTTCCTATGTGCTGTGAATTGAAGATAAGTAAAGAGAGAACCGTGCACGGAGAAAGGGCCTGGGCCGACAGAAAGGCAGTGGGTCTAAGGAGATCCCCGGTGGAGGCAAAGAGTTGTTGTCGCCCAGAAGCTCCAGGCCTCCCTCTGCCGGCCACGTGTGCGGTGGGGAGCATTTCCCCAGAAAATCCAGAGCCCTCGTGATCCGCCAGGCAGGGCGAGTTTGGGGATCTGTGTTTCTCCTTAACTCCAGGACCATTAAAGAAGGCGGGCGGCACCTGCAGGAAATGAGCAAAATCTTCCAGGAAATCTAAGTCATATAGGAACTTCCTAGCTTTCCAACGTCTGGGGTTACCACCTTTCAAGTTGTTTACTCTGGAAAACGAAAATTGGTAGCCCCATTTCTTATTAACTGTTAAAAACTTGATTTGCTAAGAAGCATTTCCCCAGTTTTATTATCTATTTCTCCCCTTACCACCGTAAAGAAACAGGAAGAAATGTAATAGACAAGTAGGGGTTCCGTATCCTTAAGGAGATACGATTTAAACAATGTCCTTGGACTCTTTTCTGGGAAACCTGTGTTTTGTGGGTCCTGTGGGCTCCCCTGCTTCGGGATCTGCCATTTGTACAGGACGAGCACGGGGGGAGTGCCCACCGACATGACGTGACCAGCGGGAGGAAGAGGCCCCGGAGGCTCTAAGCAGAAACTCAGTGAAATGAATTTTCAGTTTGGCTGCAGTTCTACTGAGTTGCCCTTGAAAAACTAGAAGTTTATGTTCAGTTATAAAAATAAAGATTCATTTTTGCCATCCTCCATGTTATGGAGTGATACACCCCCCAAAACAGCACAGCGGTGACAGATACTTCAGTATGCATTAATGTAAGCAGGGCATTTACCCTGGGGGAGAGGGGGAGAGAAAAATACGAGAAGTTCCTGTGATCATGGAGGCAAATAATCGAGGAAAATAATATTTACTATGTTCTGTAAGCGTTATGATGTCCCTTTTACAGAGAAGGAAACTGAGGCTAAGGAATCCATATACTTATGGCCACGCAGAAGTGACAAATCTATAATTCAGAAGTGGTCTGCGTCCTTTCCCTACAAAAGGGAGGATAGAAATGTCAAAGGTCTATCCTGCAGGCTTCATGGTTTTGCTTAAGGCTAACTTCCCACTTGAACCGGTCCAGACTTCTCTTGGAAAACTCAACCATTTCTTGCTGGCTCTCAGTGCTTCTTTTCACATCTGCCACAGGGTGGCAGCATTTCCCCAGTGATGCCGCTGCCAGCACCTAAAACTGGAGGGATCTGGCGACAGAGCCCAAAGTGGAAATCAAGAGACAACTAATACAGGACTAATGAAAAGAGGAAAAGTTCCCAAACTGTGATGGCACCCTAACAAAGTAAAAGCTTTTAAACCCAACTGTCACTTTCAAATTTAAGAGCTTCCAGCCTCTCTGATGCATAGAAAAATGAGTTCCTGTGAAATTATTTCAGAGCTATCCTTTCGTCCACCACCTGATGGCAATCAAGACCCCGCGAATACCTAAAACCTGTCCCTTTCTTGGAAGTTGGGAATCCTGTTTGGAAAGTGCAGCAGCCTAGGCCTTTCCGTAATCCCCAGTTCTGCTGTGTTCAAGATGCCGTGGGTGGAATGCCCTGGCCATTCATGGGGCCCATCGCCTTCCTCAGAACTCCCACTGGGAGCTAGTATGGGATTCACAGATTCACCTTTTCTCTGTGGTGGGTCTAATAAATTCCCTAACTTTCCACCTCTAATCTTCATCCTGCCACTATTTGGGTTGCTCCTTCAAACAGCTTCTGAAACAACCGACTTCTTCCTGTTCGGCCCTGTCCCATCTACACAGGCAACTCCCATGATTCTCCACCACCTGTCACTGCCTTAGACACGGACACTGTGCGGAATGCAGTTCCTAACTCATGTATCGAATGGTAGAAGCAGCCCTCAAATAGCTCCTTGAAGCTATAACTGTATCTCGGGCACTCTTCATGAGGCCAGCTTTCAGCTTTCAGCAAAGAGCCTAGTGCTGTGACTGCAGAATGGGTAATTGTGCAATTGTGATTTCCTTGGCTGCAGTGATGCTGATAATAAGTTTCCTTTTGGTGCCTCTACTCTGATGTGAGCCTACCATTGGCCATGGTGATCCGTGAAGATGCTGGCGGTAGGGTGAGGTCATGTCACGTAAGAAAAAGGGAGAATTAGTCAGTGAGGGGAGAATCTCGAGAGAGTGTGTTGACTCCAGAGTCCATGACACACTCCTGGTGAGCTTTCTGGAGCAGTGAGAGCACACAGTTCACCTTCCTCTCTCTAGGCTGGGGTGCCTCCCAGATCAGCAGTGGGCTCTAATGCAATGTCAAGCCTGGTCTAGATTTTTTTTCTGAGATTAGTTTAAGTTATACATCAAGATGCTATTGCTTTGGCCCTTTTAGCAATAATTTCTTGGCTGAACATCGTTGGAAACAAACAATGGAGAGGATTCGGGAAGGCCATGCTGTGCAGAAAATGAAGGTAATGCTAGAAGCTAGGACCTCTGAGGAGGGAATCCAGAAAGCCGAAGAGATGACTTCTTTATAGCTCCCTGAGTGCTTAAAGTTCACTGAAGAAAGAAAGGAATGAATGAAGAGTAGTTGTCCTCACAGAAAGGAAGTAGGCTTCAGGAAATCATTTTGATCTCTAGTCTTTATTTTTCTGTGACTATCACTGAGGATGCCCTATCTCTTTTGTCTACCGTGTTGCTGCCCAGATTGCATCTTTGTGCTGAGTGAGGCAATGACTTCTTGGCATTCACATCATACGTACTTGGTGTTTGTAGACAGTTATCGTATCATTAGTCATTGCCTAGTTAGCTTGGCTTTCATGTTGCCACATAAATGAATCCCGCCCACTCTCTCAGTCTTGTCTGTCCTTATTCTCTGATCTTCTTCCAGCATTTCCATCTCTTTTGGGCCCCAGAGCACCTCACTGACAATTTATTGTCTCAGGTAAAATACTGGAGCTACCCAGAAGAAAAATAGGGCTGTGTGGACTCAGGGGGAGAGTTAACCCTTTTCGTACAGTTTCAAAGTTGGAACCAGGAACAAAGAAACTTCATTATTGGCCACCTTATTTGCATGAAATGCCCAAACTGGTTTTGAAGGGCTTGACTATTTGCTGGCTGTGCCCATAAGGAAGTTTTGAAAGCAGGCCTCTATAATATATTATAATACATTTAATGCCCTTTGTCCCCAAATACCAAAACTTTAGAACAGGGACAATAACCTTTCATAAAGGAGATGGAGCAAAACCAAAGGCAAGTGGAGAAGAGGGAGGAGGTCATAGAAAGAGGCCTGAAGTTTTGGTGGGAAGTGACTATCCCCAGAGAGCCCTGCGGATGGTCACGCTGGGTACAAACACAGATGAGTTGGAAAGGAAGGATGGGTGGTCAGTGGAGGGAGGTGGAAATTGGGTTGATTTTCCCATCGACCTCAATTTTCTTGATGAATCAGGAGGCAAGACTGTCAGTGGAGTGTGAACAGGAGTGGGGGTGGAAGGAATTTTGAAAGCGAAGGCTGGAAGGGCCCCCAGGAAGAAAGAAGCATTGAGAGCCGGGCTGAAGTGGGGAAACCCTGACTTGGGAATGGCTTTCATCTACAGCTCTTCAGTTTTCTTTTCCAGCCTGCCAACTTCATCGTTCTAACTGTTAGGTAGTCCTGATCCTGCCTTCTCGCCTCACTGCTGCTCTCTAGATGTTTGTCACTTTTCACCTGCACCCAACTGGTCTCATCACCTCCCCCTCTCTCTGCCAATCTTCCTTCTTTCTCGCCACTGCCGGAGTGACATTTCTTACCACGCAATCTGTTCATAGGACTCCGTGGCTTAAAAGTCTTCAACAGTTCCCTTGACTGTTGAATAGAAACCAAGCTTCTTTTCTTGGCACACGAGGCTTTGGTAAACTGAAAATTAGCCACGGATTTTTCCTTTCCCTGTATGGATGCACTTTTGCAAAGTGACTTCACAGCTCCTCCTGACCAGAGATGGAATCCATTTCTCCACCCCTTCAGTCTGGGTTTGGGCATAGGATTGGCTTTGAGCAGTGGAACAGCAGCCAAGTTGCTACACGCAGATATACGAAAGGCACTGGAGCCTTCTCCTCTCTTCTTGGGGGCCTTTGGAAGTCCACGTGAACAAGCTCAAGCCAGGGGGCTGGTGGATGAGAAGCCGCCTGGAGAGAGGGTCCAGTCATTCTAGACATTCCAGCCAAGGCCATTGCCAACCAGCGCAATCCGGCTGACCACAGACCGTGAAAAAGCCTAGCCTAGACCCGCAGAACTGCCCAGCTCAGCTCGCTCCAAATTACTGACCCATAGGTTCATGGGTCAAACCACGTAGTGCTGGGGTGGCTGAAGATCGGAACTCGGGGAAAGCCAGTGCGGCATCTATAGTGCAAACCGTAAGGAGGCTCCCATTTTCACGACCCTGAGAGGGGCGCCATTTTGTTCCCGCACGTCACGCTGGCCTCCCTCACCGGGCCGGCGTCCTGCCCCCGCCTAGGTGCTCTGCGGCCATGGGTGACCGGAGCAAGGAGCTTCTTGACCCGGCTCCCGAGACTCTGCTCTGCTCGGTCACAGCATGGTGACCACGGCCACCGCCGCGTTCGTCCGCTCAGAGTGCGCCCTACGATTTACCGCCCTGTGCTCCCGTGACGGCGGCCGGGCACCAGGTGTGGTACCCGCCGAAGCTTCCAGCAGAGTAGGAAGTGTGCTGATGCAAAAAGTTCTGCTCCCACAAGGTCAGTGGTGTTTATCTAGGCCGAGGGATTCTCGACCTTGGATTTTGAATCAGAAAAGGTGGAGAAAATCTGAGAACTGAAGTCATACTCTGTTAACTCTTGCTGATGAGATCCCCAGAGCCTCCTGAGTCCTGAATCGCCTTCCAGAATCAGCTTCAGGGAACTGTCGATATATTACAGGACCCCCCCCCCCCCCCCCAGATTTCCTTGAGATTCCAGCCTCCCTTGAGCTAACGTGCTGGAATTTTTTCCTTAGTAACACAAAAGCCTACTACCTGAGCTCTTTAGCATTTTTCCTCCTTACATTCTACTCACCCTTTATGTTGAGTGACGCCGCATCGGTTCCTGTAACCGCCATCAGTTGTGGTGCCTTTGCTCAGGACTTCCTGTGCGAGAAGTCCCTCCCTTCCGTATCTTTGGCGGAAGACACCGTTGGTATGGAATCAGATCCCCGGCTATACGTGACCCTTTAACCATATCGCGCACCCTTCCTTCAACTTGAGCCCGTTCTGCTGCTGCTGGCCCACACCCGGCACCTGCGCCCCTCAGAGGACTGTACTGGAGATGCCCCGCTCATTCCCCATATGCTGGGAGTTTTATACCCCACGCCTGCTTCTCCATCAGGGTCCCCATAACCAGTAACAGACCACCGTGGAAGTACAAAAGGCCCACTATTTCCCCTCTAGAAGGCCACACTCTGAGTGTCGTTTATGCTCCAGAGCGCCTCATGGGCGTGGGGATCAGGCTGAATGAGGGACTTAAGCTGAAATTGTGCTTTTGCTTGGCTTCCTCCCATCCTTGTATGATATCCCTACCCCCTGACTGCTGTCTTCCGGGAGCGTGGCCCTAGCACATATCCCCCTGCAGAACTCATCCTTACGCTCCTAACATTATGTGTAATCATTGCTTCTGTTGTGTCCCTGACCCCTCAGGGAGAGGGACTCAGCTGCTTCGCGCTGTGCCCTGCTGGCTCCTACAGCAGCCTCCGTGGTTGCATTGGAGCAAAGTCAACATTTACAAGTGGGCCAGCCGGGTCTCTTCCTGGTCAGCGAGCACCGTGAAGGCAGGGGGATGGTCACATTACCATTCTCTGGACTGTCTCTCGTAACCATTAGAGACACGGGAGGAGAAAATTCTTTGCATTGACTTGAAATCTGCCTCCTGGCGATTTTCCCTTTTGGACCCTAGGTCCTCCCTTTTACACAATAGAAGAAGACTTCTGACAGTGGTTACTTTCCACCAAGTCTTCCCTTCTGGCTAAAGAACTCTGGGTCTCACATGGCTTTGATTTCTAAAACTTTACTGTCCTTATCACTGCCTTCTTGGTGCTCCCGAGTTTGTCAATGTCCCTTGTCAATGTCCCTCCTCAAGCCTGGCACTCAGAACTAAAAACAATAGGATGACGGGGGTGGGGGCACCTGGGTGGCTCTGTCAGTTAAGTGGTCAACTCTTGGTTTCTGCTCAGGTCGTGATCTCAGGGTTCTGGGATCGACCCTACAGGGGGCTCTGCGCTCAGCACAGAGTCTGCTGGAGATTCTTGTCTCTCCCTCTGCCTCTGCCCCTCCCCCCTTAAAATAAATAAATACATCTTTTTAAGAAAATAAATTAAAAACAATAGGATGACAAAACAGCAGGATGAGCTAAAACAGATGTGGATTAGCCGCCCCTTGATTGTAGACCTCTAGCCTTTCTCCAGCTGCATGCAGGATTTGTCTTAATAAGACTGAAATGGCTGTTACAAAAACCTATTTTGGTCCAATGATGATACATGCCCGTTAAAATCACTAGCGCCCTTTACACGAACTTTTGTTAAGACCCATCTTCCTCCACCCGAATTTCCAAGACTGAGTTTTAAACCTAACTTCGGTCTGTCAAGCTTCATCTGGTTTGGTTTAATTTGTCATCGCAGCAAAACGAAAACTCCACCGGTACTGTCAACTTTTCAAGCGTCATGCTGGTCAATGATAAAAAGGAGAACAAAACGAGGACAGTCAGAGCTCCGTCACTCCCTGAGCAGCTGTGTGGGAGCGGACACTGACATCAACCCACACTCCAGGAGCCACTGCCCAGCGAACTCTGGATTCTCCTGAGCTGTGATGTGGCCTCAATTTGTGCACCGATAGGATGACGTAAATTTTTATTTTAAAAATTGCTGAAATCAAGTTTTCTTATGCCTCTGGAATTTTCCTAATCTAAAAAGCAAAATGACATGGCAATTAAGAGCATGACTTTTCTAGTCTGACACAGATAAATCTAAGTTGTGTCACCGGTTTTGTGATGTTGAGCAACTTTCTAACGTTTCTGGGCCACGGTTTCTCTACCCCTTAAATAAGAATAAGAATGGTTTCCATGCCATAGGATATTTGTAAGTAAATTAGTTTATTTCTATCGGGGGTTTAACAGAGAACCTAGCATGTAGTGGGAAGCTTGATATATGTTATTATCAACTTAAAGACACATTGGGAGGGGGCTGCTGATTTAGGGAAAATAATTCTGATCACCAATTCCAACATGTGGGAGGCACACCAAGAAGCAATTCTCCAAAACCAGCTAGATGTTCTATGATTCAAGTGAATTCTGAGTCAGATCCCATAGGTTAAGGACTAGGTCCTACAAGACTGCCCGCCACCCCCTCTTCAGATGCCAGCACAAGTCCAGGTTGTAACTTGAACTTCTGACCTGTTGGCTATAGATCCAAAGTTTCCCCCACCTCCTCCTTGGGTTCAGAGAAACATTTTAGTTAGTAGATCACCAGTTTGTTATAAAAGAATGTAACTCAGGAACAGCCAGCTGGAAGAGAAGTAAAGGGCAAGGTCTGGGCGGGGGGTCACAGAGCTTGCACACCCTCTGGGAGCACACCACTTTCTCTGCTCCCCCATGTGCTCCCCAACCTGGATGGTCTCTGAACCCTTCCTTTTCTGTTTTTATGGAGGCTTCGTTACTTAGGCATAATTGATCAGATCATTTGGCTATTGGTGATTGATTCAACTTCCAGCTTCTCTCCCCTCCCCCAAGGTCAGGGAGGTGGAACTGAATGTTCCAACCCTCTAACCACAAGGTTGGTTCTCTTGGCAACCAGCCCTCTTCTTTAGGTGCTTTCCAAAACTCTCCTCATCAACATAACAAAAGACACCTTGATCACTCTCCTCACTTAGGAAATTCCAAGGGTTTAGGAGCTTTGTGTCAGAAACCAGGAAGGGAAGAAAACCAACTATGTATTTCTTGTTGTAATTCACAATATCACAAGAGGGCATCAACCAGAAGGCCTCACTGAGACAGAGACATCTGTGCAGAGCTGGTGAAGAAGGAATGAGCCTTGAAGCTGACTGGGGAAGAGGGCTCCAGGCCAAGGGGATGGTTAGGACAAGGCTCAAGGTGTGTACGGACTAGTGAGGAATGTTTGCCTGGATCTGAATGAGGAGGGGGAGGATGGTAGGAGATGAGGCTGGAAAGGCAGCAGGGTTAACTCTTACAGGATCTCAGATTTCACTTTGAGAGAGACTTGAGACCATTATGGTAGTAATGGGCAACGGGAGGAGTGACATAAATGGACTTGTGTCCTAAATCACCACCCTAACTGAGATGTGGCACATAGGCGCCAGCATTTGGGAGGCTGTGACAATAATCCAGGAAAAGATGATGGTGTCTTGACCTGGTGGAAGGGGTAGCCGTGGTGAGAAGTGGTCAGTTTCTAGATATGTTTCAAGGCGCGGTCTACAGGACTATTGATGTGCACTGGAAGAAAGAGAAAGCAAGGATGAGGCCAAGTGATCTGGCCTGAGCAACCCAGAACACTAAGTTGATGTTTACGGAGATGGAAAAACAGGGAGAAGGAGATATCTGGGAAGTGCATCAATCAGGATAGGCTAGGTGATGCTGTAGAAACAAACAGACCCCCAGGTCTCACTGGCTTAATGCACACGAACCTCTTTCCCGCTCATAGTACCCGTCTGTTGCCAATTGGCAGGGAGCTCCGCTCGGAGTAGTCACTCAGGGACCCAGAAGGGCTGAGGCTTCCTCCTGACACCTTTCCTCCATCACCACCACAGCTGGAAGGGAGCACCATGAATTGAACTCTGGCTTCAAAAACCCCTGCTGGGAAGTGAAGTCACTTCCACTCACATTTTATCAGACAAAGCAATTGCAGAGCTCTGCCTCACTTCACAGGGCATGATGGGAAGTGCAATTCTACCACATGCCTGGAAATCAGAGTTGGAAAGACTCACTAGCCCCAGTGACTACCACCGGTGAGAAAATCCCCATTTTTTTGCGTTTGTCTTTTGGACACAGCCACCCAAGTAGAGGTAGACTGTACAAGTCTGAAGTCCGGGGGGTAGTAAGGTGTGGATCCAGGCTTATAGGAACCTTGAGTTTATATAATTTTAGGGGAAGTTTCTTTACGTTAAAGACCTTGAGACTCGATATAAAATTAGGGCCAGGGTCTGAGAAGGGGTTGTACAAGTGAGAGGGCCTGAAGTTTCAAGGTGAATCCACCTCTAAGAAAAAGGCCTAGAGCCATAAATGGAAAAGACACCAGCTGGTAGAGGATTTTTAAGCAACAGGACTGAATGAAGTCACCTAGGAAGTAAATATAAAGCAGTCCCTGAAATCTGGGCTCATGTAGTGTTTTGAAAAGCAATCAGCAAAGAAGGCTCTCAAGTAGCTGGTGAGGTATATTCCGTAACAAAATAATCCCTTTCCTCTGATATTTCCTTCGTGCTTGCTCTCCTATGGGCTGCTACCTGCATTCATGACACGTCTTCTCTTGAACGACTTGCAGGATAGGGAGCCTCACAGCATTTGACTTGAACACGGGCCTTCAGAAGCTGGGGGTAGCTGCAGACCAGTTCAGCTCCGAGGGAAATTCAGCACTGACCCGGCAGAAGGACAAAGAATTGACAGCAGGTGAAGAGATTAAATGTTAACCTCCAGCCCCGTCGCCAATTTGTTAGATCACTAGCCCCGGATCACATAAATTCTCTGGACCTCAGTATAGGCATCTATAAAATGAGGGAGTGTATCATTTTTTCCCTGGAGTCCTTTCCGACTCTACCATTCGGCCCAGATATTCCATCTCACCATGGGCTGGGCCCCAAGACTGGATCCCATCAGCAGGGTATTTAATTGCTTTGTGTAAACATTTCAAGTTCCCTATTCATTTTACATTGATTAAGATATGATACAATTGAAGGTCATAAATAAATGAAATATGGCACCCTAAAAGGCTGTTGGGCAATAAAATGGAATGATGGCCGTTGTGGAGTTCAAAGTAAAGTGTAGGAAGTATTACCTAATTCGTTTGTAAACCTCCTCTTTATTAGAGGAAGTTTAATGTGGCAGACTTCAGCTAATAAATAATTGAATCACAAGAGACAGACTGTTAGTTTGCTAGGGCTCCTAGAACAAAGTACCACAAACTGAGTGGCTCAAACAACAGAGACCTAGGTGTCAGCCCGGCCAGCCTCCCCCTGAAAACATGGGGGAGGATCTGACTCCTAACTTCTGGAAGTTCCTTGGCTTGTAGCAGCACGACTGCATCCTCACGTGGCGTTCTCCCCACATGTCTGTCTCTGTTTCAGCTCCCCCGCTTTGTAAAGATGCCCCTTGTTTTGTTTTAGGGCCCCACTAATAGCCTCACTTTAACTTGATTATCTCTGTAAAGACTCTCCCTCCAAATAAGGTCGCATTCTCGGGGACTAAGACTAATACCCGGGTACTTATCCCAGGTACTCGGAACTCTGACCTATCTTTGTAGGGGACACAGTTTGGCCCAGAACACACACCCACATACAACGACTGCTCCCTGGCCCCAGTTCCTCTTCGTCCTCCATGACGCACACCCCTTCAGGCACCTTCCCGCAGGGCTCCTTCTCTGCCTTCTTAACATTGTGCAAATCTTTCTCCTCCTCTCCATCCTCCCTGCTTTGGCTCAGGCTCTGCTGATTCATTGTCCGGTCTAGCCAAGCATCTTCTGCTCAGGCCCCTAAGTTACCCTCATGATCGTGCCCGCTCCTCACGCCAATTCATCCTTACTGGGCCGCCAGTGTTCTCTTGCCACAATGCGCCTCTGACCTTGTCACCTCACGGCCAAAAATCCTTCAGTGGCTCTACGTAGACATTTGGGAAAAGTGCAATTTCTCAGTACAGAGCCCCAACCTTTTCTCCATCTAGCTCCCGTCCACCTCTCAGGCCACAGCTTAAAGCCTGACTCAACCGTCCCAAACACGAGCCGGTTCTTCGAACAGAGCGTGTCATCTGCGCCCTTTGGAAGGGCTGCCGGCAGCACGTCAAGAGCCTCGGTGCCAGTTAGGAAAAGCTGCCTCGCTGGGGAGGCTGGACGACAGCGGACACCCCGTCCTCCAGGTGGGGCTGCCTCCACGTAGGCTCCACGCAGCTCGGACGGTGGGGTTGTTGGATTCCAGTCCGCAGCTGTCCTCCTCTGCCCGTGCGGGACGCAAGGATACCCTCGGCCTGGATCTGCGTGCAGTCGCAGTTTCCCCAGGCAGACATTCGTACAGTCGCGGGTTTGCATCCGCCCTGGAAAGGGCTCTGATCTCCCAAACTACTTAGGTAAGAGTAAAGGGTTCAGGTGCAGCGTCCAGGAGAGAGGCGCTCCCGGCACCTGGTACACTGTGGAGGGTGGGCTGCTCAGGAGAAGGTGAGCCCCTGGAGCACAGGTGCTGGGTCCCACTCACACCTCGGGATCTCCGGCATGTCGCGTAGTGTGCGGTGTGCATAGGAACTCGGCAAATCTCCGGTGAGAGGTTCCCTTTGTTTTTTTGACAGTTAGAGAATCTGTAACTTCCAACGTTCCGGGATAGCTGAAAACAGTGCGAATTGCTAAGGACAGGAACCTGGGCAGAGTCCCAGCAGGCGGGCCTGCCTTCGAGGGAGTATGCTTGGTGCAAGGGAACAGTCCCAGATTGTGGTTCCGGTCCCAGGCCACTCACCAACCAGCCTAATGGCTAAAGTAATCAATCACTTACTGAAACCTTTAAAGCCTTCCTATTCTAGGGCTTTACAAGTTCTCATCCACACGTCTCTCCTTGCTGCCTAAATTGTTAAATTTCGCTCTGCTGGATATCCTAAAATTCTACCCATTAGAAAGCTGACGTAAAATGATTCTTAGTCAATCACATAATAGAGTGAATTAGATTAACAAATTTAAAGCTCCCAGTTGCTAGCTTAGATCAGTAAATGCTAAAGAAAGTGATGCCTTGCTTTGGAGAGAGGAGTGAGGGGAGGCTCCAGGACACAGAGCAAGTTAAGGAGGTGGATGGGAGCTGGGAATTTACCAGCCTTATTGGGAACAGTGTTGTCTGTCATCGGCAAGGCTGCCTTTCCTCCATTCATCTCCCAATCCTCAGAGGCACATGACCACCGACCTTCTGGGGCCCAGGCACATCCCAGGTAGAGATAACTGATAGGACTCTTCGCGAAGGCAAAGAAAAGAGAGGCTCTATACACACAAAAGCACCTGCAAATTGTGCTAAAAGAGGTGGCCAGTCTTTCTTCCATCTCTGCTGGAACCCAGAGTTCCCATGAGGACAGAGTCTGGGAATAGAAGGCCCCACGAGGCTGGATGAGGGAGATTAAAACTCCCTTCAGGCCTGTTCCAGGTTGACAGCTATGGGCTGAAAAAATAGCTCGAGGAGAAAAACCAAAGAGCTGTTTGTACCGTATCCTAAACTCTCCGAACCTACGACATTTCGTGTACAAGAATATTTCAGTAATAAGCCTGGGCAGAGCTAAGGGATCCCATTTAGTCCACTGTGCACCTGACAGCACAGCCCGGCTAGACTGATGTGTGAGCCAAGAGAACAGTCTGAAGGAGAGGAAGCATTTTACAATACTTGAGCCTTTGGGGGGCACCCGAGAACCCTGTGGGTTATCCTTACCTCCTAGGTCCGCACTGGCTCAGAGGCAAGCACTCCAGTCAGCTTCTCTTTGCCCAGCAACAAAGGGCTTGGTCATTTTTTAATAAGGGGGAAGGGATTGGTGACAGCCATATTCCAGAATTTCATACCATTGTACGGAGTCAAGTAAGTGAGTATAATTGAAGGCTGTCCTCCTGTTTATCTAGTTCTATTCATTTATCTAATATCTATTTTGATAGCAAGTAGTTTGTAATTGCCCCACATATAGCCTAGTTTCACTGTTTTCTTAGAGTTTAAATATTCTGAGTGTCTCGGAAACTCTGACACTGCTCCTATCACGCCTCTTCTTAAATTTGCCAAAAGCTTGGCAAGGCACATATCCCCCCTATATTTTTTTCATGCTTGAGTTCTTGCCTGTTGTGTTCTTCCTTCGATCTTTTCTCCATTGCGGAGGTCTTCCTGGATCAGGATTCCTGGAGCATCGGCAGCTCCAGGAAAGAAGGTGTCCATCTTCAGGCGACTGGTGTGAGCCCCTTTCTGGTCTCCTACAGCGCGGGACTTCCTCTAACACGTAGGTCCAACTCTGCAGCTTACCACCAAGGAGGGCCCCCCAACCCAAGGAACGAAAGTTGACGAAATGCAGAAAGTGGGCTCTGATCATCACTTGTGTGAATCTGGGTCTTTTGAGCCAAATTGTGACTCATTTGTAAATGACTAGGTGTGAACCGGCGATTCCTATATGCTTTTATCTACAGAAACAAGCACGATTACAACAGCCGCTGTGGCAAAGATTAGTCTACACCACAAAGCTATTTTTTGTCATCTTCAGAAACTGTGCTTTCTTAATCTAGCACCTTTGAAATCATTCTGCTGGCCTTGCACAAAGGGTATTTTCTGGTTCCTGGTGTAATAGTCACTTGTCACTGTAGAGAACACTATCCCGGGGTGGGATGCAACTGAAGGGGTGACTTGAGCCTCGATCACTCTCGTCTCCTCTGAGTAGCAATTAGCCTCTGATCCCTTCTGTTTTCAAACACAATGAAACAAAACACACAAGAGGCTGGCCGGGACGAAGGGAAGGTTGCAGGCACAGATGCAGGTTGCTGTATTTCCTTGCTAATTCTCCTTCCAGTTGGGCAAGCTGAGAAGGGCTTTCCCAAACTGCAGACTCTTAGCTCTGGAGTGGCCATTCCTCATCAATGAGTCCAGACCCGTTACTTACCAAGGAGGACACTGAGGTTCAGAAAGGTGGGAGACTTCCCCCAAATCCCACAGATCTCAGCACACTGAGGTTTAGCACTTAGTTCTCATGTGACTCATCTAATACTCTCACGGAGTGTATTTCAAACTTATTCCAGAAGCCTGAGCAATCTTGGTCCCAGGTGTTTTGTTTTTTTAAATGATGGATTTTAATATTATTTTTAAAGATGGGTTTCTTGTTATGATTATTGGTACTAATAAACACAGGGGAATGTTAGCAGTCTAAGTCATCATCATCATAATAAAAACAAACCTCAGTGCCTTGGATTTCCCTTGTTGATCTCTGGGCACCAATGAGCATGGACCAGAATTACTTAAATTTATACTTATTTCCAAAATCCAAATGTCTTAAAGGTACGTTTGAGATTGATTCAACCCAAAGGAAGCAAAAACCTGTGAGTCTCCAATAACCAGACTGATAATTGGCTTGCTCGTGCACTCAACACACTTACTGGGCGCCCGTTGACTCCGCACACCACTCACCTGCCCTTATGAGATTTCGTAATTGCTTTGCAAAAAATTTAACAATGCCCACCGTCCTCCAACTCCGTGTGTCGACCAAGCTGACAATATACTCTGCTGAACTTACTTTCCCACAGCAATTCATCCAGAGTCGAATGATTTCTTGCTATCATTTTCTCCAAGTAGCGTAGGTGGAGGGAGGGAAAGAATGCAAACTTTGTTTCATGGGAGAAAACCCATTGGTTTGGCACCTTCGAGAAGTACTATTTTCTTCTTGATTTTAAGAAATATCAGTTCCCCTCTTCCTCTTTAGTTCCCTATATTACATCCTACAAACCAGTGCCTAGAAATCCATAAATGCTGGATTATGTGCACATTTAAACTTAAGTGTGCCAATAGTTAGCCGTATCTAAGATAGACCTCTCACACCATCCAGCATGTGGT
The DNA here is from genome assembly GCF_017311325.1 of Ursus maritimus. Lineage (NCBI taxonomy): Eukaryota > Metazoa > Chordata > Mammalia > Carnivora > Ursidae > Ursus > Ursus maritimus. The sequence goes on along the minus strand of NW_024426996.1, from coordinate 18,714,259 downwards.
CCTCACTCTTGGATGTTTCTTCTCTCCTTCGATCAAACAGGGAGAAATGAAGCAGGGTTTTAGGCTTTCAGAGTGGGAATTAAGCCTGTCGAAGGCTGCTAGTACTAAATAGTAAATTAGCTGCCTGGGAATCTCCTTATGCATTAAGTTAAAAAAAAAAAAAGCTATATACATCCTTTAGAAAGAGTTGATTTTTAATATAGAATTAGGGCAGTGGTCTTTCTTGCATGGAGCAGGACTTATCTGCTAGTTTTGAATGATAGGTCCCTAACCTGCTACATTCCAAGGCATAACCCCAACATCGCTTTTGTTAGTGGAGCCAGTGATCTTGATCCGTGAAGCAGACAATTGAGCGAGTGATCTGATCATTCAAATCCAGAAAAAAATTGTGGCTTGTCTTATCTAGGAAGTTTTAATTTTCTATTAAAACTCTCAAAGCCCCAATCTGGCAGACGGCTTTCCTTTTCAAATGTCTTACTGGTGGGGCAGCTGGCTGGCTCAGGAGGTCGCGTGTGCAGCTCTCGATTCCGGGGTTGTCCGTGGAGCCCTCCTGTGGGGGTAGAGATTACTTGAAGTCTTAAAAAATATATCTCAAGGGGAAAGCTGACAGAGTTGCTACCAGAGTATCTTCGAGTTTTTTATGTTTAGTTACTAGTTTCCAGGTAACTCACATTTTTTTTTCTAGGCAACGAATTTAGGAATTCCTTTGAACCCTTAGCTCCAAAAGAAAATTACCCCCAGTCGTGCACTCTCCGTCACAATAGTAAGAGATGTTTGGAAAAGAGGCAGGCACGGCCTTTTGTTGACGGTGGAAAGTAAACACAATGTACCCCGCAGCGGGTGAGGGTTGTAGTAGACCTCCCAACATTGCCCAACATTCCTGTAGATGGCGCGACTCAGCCCCCAATGGCAGGTAGCGGTTTCTAGAGCTTCTAAGTGCAGGACGCATATGGGCGGCAGTTAGAAAAAGAAAAGGCCAGAGAGAAGTGTGCTGGGAGAAAAGCACAAGACGGGGGAGGCACCGGGCGGGGGTGCCGGAGCCAGGCCGCGTGGCGGGATAAAGCTGAAAACCATCAAACGCCCAAGGTTGCATGACCGTATCCAAGGATGTTCTTTGTGAGATGAAAGGCAGGCCGCCCCTGGGGAGCTCAGGCCTGTGTCCGCGAACACAGGGGACACTTCCCACGGAGAGAGGTACATTCTTCTTTCCCTACCAACCCCAGGTTGTTCGGAAGCTCCTCCAGGCCTCAGCGCAGAGCGCGCTCTGGAATGTCGGGCGAGCCTGGACAGATCACCTCCTGAATCGAAACCCACGGACTGACATGGGCCGGTGCTGCTTACGCTGTTCACCGAGGCTTCCGTCCAGCCCCGCCAGTAAGACAGGAGTCGATAACCTGCTGGGAGTCCAAGTGCGCGGCACGAAGAGAATAGTAAATGCCACAGATCGGCCAACTACGCGGTTTAAATCCCGGGTTTATCTAGACACTAAGAAAGAGGCCAGGTGTGAGATGGCAACTCCTTCCATGAAAACGTTGTTTAAATAGCCTTAGCATCACATTGCTTCTAAGCCTAGTACCACTTCAGTAAAATTTTTCCTGCAGCCACATGTAGGTATCTAATGCTCTAACGGAGACCTTACAGCATCTTGGCAAACTTACTTATGTAACGCTCAAAACGGCCGCTTGAGATCAGGGGTCAGTCAGCAAACGTTCCGCAAAGGGCCAGAGAATGAATATTTGAGGTTTTGCGGGCTATGCAGTCTCCGCCCCAACTAGAAGGCTCTACAGCAGAAAGCAGCTATAAGACACGGCCTGAACGGATGAGTGTGGCTGTGTGCTCCTTTATTTATGGACACTGAAATTTAAATTTCAATGATTTTCACAAATCATAAAATTTTATTCTTTTGATTTTTTTCAACCATTGTTACTTGTGGCAGATTTGGCCGGCGGCCCATAGTTAGCTGACCCTGAATGTGGATGGTTGAGAGAGAAACAGCACCGCTGTCATGGCAACAGAGAAAGGGGCACAGAGCTCCGGGAGAGGCATTCCTCAGGGAAAAGGGGCAGTACTGTGGGGTGCCTTCCTACTCTAAGGGATTCCAGGACCGATAGCATTAGCAACCTCTGGGCCCCACCCCAGACCTACAGAATCCAAATCCTCACTGAAGCAAGATCCCTGGGCTGTTTGCAAGTTTGAAAGGTTATATCGAAGTTGAAGAAGGCTTGGCAGCATGGTTTAAAGCCTGGCTTCTGTATTCAGAAGGCCTCCTTCAAACCTTTGGGCCTCTCAACAGCTAAGTGGCCTTGGACAAACTATTAGTAGTAGTATTACTATTATTACTATTTTTTTTTTAAAGATTTTATTTATTTATTCAACAGAGATAGAGACAGCCAGCGAGAGAGGGAACACAAGCAGGGGGAGTGGGAGAGGAAGAAGCAGGCTCATAGCGGAAGAGCCTGATGTGGGGCTCGATCCCAGAACGCCGGGATCATGCCCTGAGCCGAAGGCAGACGCTTAACTGCTGTGCCACCCAGGCGCCCCTATTATTACTATTATTAATATGCCCGTTCCCACACCTAAAAAGTGGGGATGGTGATCCATGCTAAACACTTGGAAAGTGCCTGGCAAGTGCTATTTATTAAATGCTTGCTCTGATCCATTTTTAGAAAATAAGTGTCCACACACATTCTCCTCAAGGCCACTTCCTCAAGGACAGACACACTCCTAGCCAGTCACTTGAGTTGAGTTGCTTTGACAACAACCCCCCCCCCCCCACAACCCCATCCATGCAAGTAAAGAGAGACGCCACAGCTCCTGGCCGCAGAGTGTAAAATATATTGAGGGTTGTAAAGGGACAACTTGGAGACATTTCCGGTCTGCTGAGACGACGTGCAGCATACACACACAGGCTCTGTTTCTGGAAACCATGTCAGTAAGTTCTCAAATACATCTCTGTTTTGAACATGATGCTTTGTTTTTTTTCATTAGCACGGTTTACTACTCTACAGTTTCTCCTAGAGTAAATAAATATAGCGGCTGTTTGCAGAGCAACTACAGACTTATTGAGATGTGTAACAAGGTGAACTATTTCACAATTAGATCAACCTTTGCATTAACAGCAAGATGTTCTTCATTTGTTTTTGTTCCCTGCTGCAGTGGAGGGTGGGGGGGGTTAACTTTTCCAATTTATTCTTTGTTCACATGTTTAGTCACCAACAGACTCCCAAACATAATGAAAAATAACAGTCTGTTCAAAAAATTAAATTGTAATTAGGCCATGGGTTTTTTTCCAAGACCCTTAAAGTCAGATCATTTAAATTTACAAGAGGAAAAAAATAGGCATGATGGAAAACTAAGTAACAAAAAAACTACTGAAAAATACATCTATAGAACACAGTGGTCAGTTGTAAACAGCTCAGAAGGGCAGAGAAAACAAAAAGTCCTTCTAGAACATTAAGCAGTCCAACGACAAACTCTGCTTTTTTTTTTTCCTAGTGGCTATTTTCCTACCACAGTGTTGAGCTTCATTATATTAAATAACTTATATGGGTAAAAAGGAGTTTGCTAACCAGCAGCCAACTCAAAATCTTGCAGGAAGAGGGAGGAGAGGAATTCAAAACACAGTACACACTAAAGGGGAAACAAAGTCCAGAGTCAGCATTGAACCAGTCTTACCCCTCCTGGCAATACCGTGGAGCTGAAGTTGGGATCTACATGGAAGTTTGTCTCCCCTCCCTCCTCTCCCTTTTTCATTTAAGTTAACAAAGAAACATGGGCTTCCTAAGAGCCAGCACTCAGCTGGGCAAGTCCCATTAGCAGCAAATGTTCAACCAAATAAAAAAAAAAAAACAAAAACAACACACGCACACAAAAGAAAGCTCCATCCAAGTGCAGAGCTGTGATTCACATGGAAATTCCAGAAGATGAATCACGTGCAGAGCCGGATCGGTGGAGGATTCTTTCTCAAGTGTCTTCAGTGAACATTTCAGTCTCCCGAAATCCGAGTCAATCCGTCAGCTGTGGGAAATAAGTTCCCCATCTGCTCTTGAGCCAGCTTGCTTGCGGGGACTTAGCAGGATAGTTTGTAGGACTGGACGCCAAAACACAAAGGCCAGCCCCTCGGCGATCCACGTGACGCAGCAGCAGCAGCAGCGATGGTCAGCATCCCACTCCTTACACTCTGCCTAAGAGGCTGGACCTGAGGAATAAAGAAGACGGCAAGAGGACGAATGCGGCCGATGATTTCAGTTCGGATTAAAATGTCTTGCCTAACACTAGCTTCACCTCTCCTAGGCTTCAAGGTTGATCACACGGAGTTAAAAAGAGGAAGAAGGGTGCCTGGGTGGCTCAGTAGGTTAAACTTCCCACTCGTGATTTTGGCTCAGGTCATGATCTCAGCATTGTGAGATCCAGCTCCGCGTGGGGCTCCCTGCTCAGAGGGGAGTCTGCTTGAGATTCTCTCTCTCTCCCTCTGCCCCCACCTCCCCATGCATGCTCTCTCACTCTCTTAAAAAAAAAAAAAAAAAGAAGGAAAAAAATGTTAAGCATTGACGTCCCAGTTTTTGTACTAGTGACTCCCAGTCACTTCAAATAAATATTTATTAATGGAGGTGGCAAAAGCTTTGTTCATAGGTAAATCTTTATTTTGACTGGCTTTATATTAAACCAAAAACAAAAAGACAAACAAAAGTCATTAATTATGAAAAGCTTTTACATCTGCACTGGTCTTATCACAGATGAGCTTACTCAGTAAATAGAAGCATCTTCACATTCCAGTGCCCATTGAGAGCATTTAAATAGCCAGTGACAAGAAAGGTGTCTACCCTCAGAGGTGTATGTGTCACTGCCACTGCTGAGCCCAAGTGTCTGAACGACGAGGCTAGGGCCAGCAAGAAAAGCGTCTATGGGAAATTATCTAATTGCCTTCAAAGTTAATGTAATACACGTTTCAGGTAGGTACTATCATTCTAGAATAATTAGTCTTTGTATCCACTTAACACATGTAGCTTTGCAAACGATCATAGCCTATTTTCTCTGCTTTATCCTCTCGGTCGTTGCTATGATGTGGCCAACACCTACAGGAACGCAATGTCATTCCCCAGCATGGCAGGAGCACGTGCCCAGTGCCGCAGTGGGAAGGAAAGACCCCACGCTTGCCCGCCACGGGCTTACGCTGTAGTAGGGATAAGAAGCAATGCACTACAGAGCGACCAGTTGGCTTGTAACAGGAGAAGACGACTGCCTTCGACCCCTTCTGGGGAGATACGGGTCAGGGAGGGGGAGGCATTGGAGCGGGGCCTTGAGATTACACAGGAGGGGGAAAGGGCAGAGTGCAGAGCTCACACCCAGCCTCAAACAAGAGTTTGTTCTTCAAGGCTCCTTAAAAACAATTTTCATGTAGAAAAATAGTCTGTTCTACCAAGAGTAGATCTTCACAGTGTTTATATACATATTTCCCCGTATACCATTCTCTCTATTTGTGCTGGGGCTGGCCCCTCAATGAATGCTTATCAGAGGCGTTATTACTGAACACTTTTGAGTGGAACACAACTGCAGACAGATTCATAGATTTGTGTCTGAATTTAAGCCAGTACAGGGCACTCTCGTTTTCACTCCATATTTCTAAATTCTCAACTAAATTCTCTGGTCACATTTCAACCAGTCGAATGTTAACTGTTGTTGTATATTGTGTGTATGGTATCTACAGATATGGGAAGAGATTGTGTAATTAGGTCTTTAGTTTTTACTATCAACTCGTTGACTTTACAAGCCCTACTCACCACTAGGAATATGGCATAAAAGAATAACAATCAGAAAAGCCTGGAAAAGAAGTACATGGGAGGCTTGGACTATTTAATGTGTCTGGATTTCACAGGCAATGCCGATACCAGGTATCATTTAAGTACAGCCAATTTACCTGCCTACTAGTTCTTTAAAAATCCTATAAAAGTCACAAAAGTTAATAAGCTATCCTCAGGGGCCATATCAACTTCATGCTCTCACAAAAAAATAGAAAGGGAATTAAAAAGAGGAGAAACACGGAAAGCAAAGTTCGCCTAAAAAGAACAACAACAAGGAGTCATTCCTAAGCTCTTATCCAGCAAGGTGTGGACGCTGAGGATCACGTTTTACAGGCGAATAACACTGAAGAGTGCCGTAAATATCCTTTAACCCAACAGAGTAATACGAAATTTTAATATAAATATGCCACTGACAGGCACACAATTTCATAAAAGTAGATCTGAGCACCGGCCCAGCAAGCCTGTTACAGTCCCTTGACTCCAGGTGTTGGCCACACCTTCTTTACGCTTGTGTCCGGGATAAAAGAAACATCTCTGATCCTTTCCCTCTCACCATGACGCGTTCTAAGGATAATAATTCTGTTGCCTCTGTACCTCATCCCTCATCACTGAGAGGTACACAGAAAATCTAAATTTTCCCTTGAAACAAATGAAATCACACAAAACCAAATATACCTAAGATACCCTGGTTCATGAAACGTAGCCCAATATCAAGTATAATGAAGACTCCTAAATGACTTTACGAAGAAGAGAAATGTGTTTGTCCACCCTGGTACCAAAAGGCACATGTTCCCAGAGTCTCTTAGTGGAGATACAAATAGAGCAATTTTGATTATACGATTACTTTATCCTGGGCTATTTTAGCTATTAAAATATCTCAGATGGTTAAAATATACATTTACCTATTTACCTATCCTTATTTTTTTGAAAATACCAATAGAATAACACAACTCTTTAATTTGAATAGATTCTCGATTATGTTTAAAGTCCCAACTTCGGGGGCACCTGGGCGGCTCAGTCCGTTGAGCATCCAACTCTTGATTTCTGCTCAGGTCATGATCTCAGGGTCCTGAGATCAAGCCCTGCATCAGGCTCTGCGCTCAGGAGGGCGTCTGCTTGGGACTCTCTCTCTCTCTTTCTCCCTCTACCCCTCCCCACCTCTCAAATAAGTAAATCTTTAAAAGATAAATAAAGTCCCAACTTCCTCTTTCTCTCAAAATAAAACGGAGACCAAGATCCAGCTGCTAAAACAGTGACACACTCAGATTTACTGAACCAACTGGTACTTGGGTCTCTTTTATCTCAGGTCAAATAAAATTTTAGTGTTAGAACTATTCAGAAATAGAGTCTGAACTTGTTATCTTTTAGTTGATGAGAATGAGTCAGTGCTCTTTCCACCACACATACTATGGGATAATCTCAGTTCCTTACTCCATAAAGTAATGTGAGAAAGAAAGGAAAGCAGAGTCACTGTATATCTGACAGTATAAAAAAGTGAAAGGCGATAAAACTCGATGATGGCAATGAGGATTCGCAGCCACAAAGATTCAGGTGACAAGCGATAAGGAGCAGAGAGGACTCGGAACACACAGGAAGGGACTTGCTACAGAAAGCAGTGGCTTTCCTCAAGTAAGTCCAACATGGCCTATGGAGGTTCACAGCAATGAGAAGCACAGAGACTCACCTTAAGGACTTCCATCTGTCCTTCTCTATATGATTTTCAGGTCCTTCACTCTCATAGGAAGCCAGGTAGAGCGCTACAATCAACCAAAAGTAAGAATGCGTGAACACTGAGGCCTTCTCCTGCTGTATTACCCACCACCATCCATCTCCTATTTAACGTGAGCTAAACCCTAAAGCAAAACGCTTTAACATATTCAATTATAATGGAGAAGCATCATAGTTTCATTAAGAACACAGAATATTACTTTGCCGGATTGACCATCTCAACAAAAACCCACGGGCCTCTAGGCCAAAAAGGCACTTAATTAAATGACAGTTTATGAGGAGAAACAGCTTACAAATGCAAGCCACATGATGCTATCACACGCTCACATTTATGTTCTTTTGAAGAAGGGGATGAAAGGGGGGGCGGGGATCCTTTCCTGGTAGCTTTGATTTTTAAAAAACCTTTCCTACTAAAAAAGCCAGATTTTCCAGGCCACTTTTTCATTTTTCTAATATTTTTTCTTTATTTTTAAATCAAAAAGAATCTCATTCAAAGATTTAAAAGCTTGCTATTAATCCTATTTGTAGAGGTTAATAGCAATCAAGTCCCCTCTGGAACGGGTAATATTAATGCAAAATGCACTTCAGTCATTATCAAAAACACTATCAATCTGCTATGAGAAACTGTTAATAATACCTTTGATTTCTAGAATATTAGGATATAAAAGATCAAAAGAATAAATCCCTAAGTCTTTTACAAACTTTAACTCTCTTCTCATCAATTTTTTTCAGTAAAATCACTGTTTCTGCCTCAAATTCCTTAATGTTTTAACAGGTGAAGATTTTCCACTACTTTTTCAAATAGCAGCAGGTAGCAACTAACTGGTTTCTTTTTTTTTAAATTTTTGTTTTTTCAAATTACTTTTAGTATCAACATACCACAAACAAAACACCGTTTTTCTCCAATGAAACAAGTCCAAACATGGGGGGATAAAGTCCTTCAAAACCTTTCCATTTGTGCCAAAAACTCTGCAGCTCTAGTATTATAAAGAATGTTTAGGGGCACCTGGGTGGCTCAGTCGGTTAAGCAGCTGCCTCCGGCTCTGGTCATGATCCCAGGGTCCTGGGATCGAGCCCTGCGTCGGGCTCCCTAATCAGCGGGAAGCCTGCTTCTCCCTCTCCTAATCCCCCTGCTTGTGTTCGCTCTCTCTCTGTGTCAAATATATAAAATCTTAAAAAATAATAATAATAGAATTAAATTAAAAATAAAAAGAATGTTTAAATACAGAAACAATCTGTTGATGAGTGAAGAGTGAGTGCCTGGCAAATATTTTAGGGATAAACCATACGGTTTCCTGTGCAACAGAAAACTCTTAAGCTGGACCAGGTCAGAAGACAGGCCTGATGTTACATGAGGAACCAGACGGCAGGCACGTTTGCACCCATTTCCTAATTGCAGGGTTTGGGGATGCTGGGGGCAGCCCCAGCTGCTAGGCTTGCTCACCATCTTCACTGAAGACTGGCACCGTGAGTAGATATTGCAAGATCTTCCGGTCCCTCTCAAATGGACACTCTACCTGTTTCCACGTCATGAATTCACTCACTTGTTTGGCCAGTTCCCAAAATTTCTAAGAAAAAAGAAAATTGAAAAGCGGTCATAAAAAATCATGAGCATTCCATTTAATCTTTTCCTCTGGCTTCGAATCAACTGAACTACATAATTTTCTTAATTTAATAAAAACTAGCTATAGGTATTTGTGAGGAACAGGTAAACATTTACTCACATACCTCCAGATAATAATCAATAATAATGTTGCAGCTAATTTATTCTACTCAGTAGTGTTATTTTCTTACAAAACAACAAAGAGAAAACTGGGTTCTAGAACTTCAGAATCTGCGTAGGCTGCCTGGCCCCAAATGGAACGTTGGAGAGGCTGACCCCTCTCCGTGCTCAGATTCTGTGGCCTACCCTTACCTCAAAGTTGACGTGGCCATTTGGAAGGCGGTTGGCACAGCCCTCATTGAGGAAGTAAATATCTTTGATTAAAAGACTGAAGAACGGTATCACAATCTAGAGAAAAGACAAGACTTGGGTTTGCTTGGGCAAATAGATATTCAGCCTCTCATCAAACAATACAAGAAATGCATGAGCGACAGTAGTGCTGGCTTACGTAATAGGCTATGATGAATTAAGACACAGTGTTTTGTTCACCACCCGTGACAGCAGTTTTCTCCCTTGCATAATTTTGCTACAGATGCAAATGCTATTAATAACCAAACCCCAGCAAAGACAACAAGCATTAGGAGGTGGGTGGCTTCATGTAGCTTTTGCCGTCTTCCCCACTGCAACAGTGTATCATAAATCAAAAAGTTCCAGCTCTAATGAATGGAAGAAGAGATAAAAGAACTCTTGCTTTTCATTTAGCGATCCCTTAATTAGAGCAAACTATTAATAGAACACCTGTCGCTGCAGGTACCAAGATTGTAAGATATGCGACCCATCTCTCTGCTAGAAATCTGTACTGCTGTATCATTTAGACGTCTACATTTTAGATGAATTTCTTTTTAGATGGACATTTTACCCTTGCTCAAGATAACGTGAGAGCTCAGGGTCTTAGGTAATAGTCGCTGGCAACTTCCTATTGGGTAAACCTGGCCTTCATAAGACAGAACACGTAGGCACCTGTTCTCATGGGAAATCACCTAGGCAGTACCTTGCACAGTATGTTGTGAGGTGTGTCCAAGTGGAGGAGGAATATAAATGTGTAAATTAGGATTAATGGCTGTTTGAAGAACTAAACCTCGAGTAAGACTCGCCTGCCTCGGGTCTTTGATTTGATGAGATGGTATTTAATTAATTAACCTACAATAATAATCTCTAAGAAACTATCCTAAATCCTACCGAGCCCATAACAAACAAAGCTCAGACATGGTAACTCCACCTTTTCTCAAATGCCAACAAGTTTTTGAAGATTCTAAATTTGCTACAGTGTGAACCGTGCTCCAAACACAAGTTGTGGGCCTCTGCTGTTTACCCAAGAGCAGGTTTTTGAAGTTTCCCTAAGCCTATGACTCATGGAGTACGTCTACACTAAATGGATGGGAGCCCTGGAAAACATACATTTGGGCTCATACGCAAAAATATGAAGTCTCCATTTTCACTTCAAGAGATCAACTCAGATTTCCCCCGAAAGTCATTCAAAAAACACAAGCTTTGGTTATTTTTTATGTCCTTGGCGGCTGTAATGGCCGAAGTGGACCTGCAGCTTTGACGGCGTCTCTGAGTGCACTTGTAATCACTTGCCATTGTCTGTGCGAGTCTCTCAGGCTGAATCAGTAAAGATCCCCTCATTACCTTCCCCTTCAAATATTACTGGCTAACCTCTGTTATTTTAGGACTGAACAGCCATTGTAACAATGAAAAAGCACACCCCGGACCCCACTTCTTTGGAAGACCACCTCTGATGGGGAAGCTTGGGTTTTGGACTCTGTTGGACCTTGGCTTAAGATGCGGCCCCACAGTTATTGGCAATACAGCCAGGAGTCTACAAATGGTGGCCCGCAAACCAGCCCAGGCCCACCACCTGTTTTAGGATAGCCCGGGAGCCACACAATATAGAAATATACGTAATCTCCCTTCACTGTTCCGTTCCTTATGCCCACATGCCAGAAAGAAGTCTCACAGGCTCTTCAACTTCTAATTTACTCATTGATAGTTCTCTTCATATCTGCAGCCCCTACAACAAACCTAACATAATAAAAATCAGGAGATTATAAGGACTTTGGATTTCCAGGCACTAAGGTAGATGTATGGGTTACCGATAGGAGGGAGTAAAAGCCTGGTTTCTGGGAGATCCTGCCAATGGTGTCTTTAATGGGAGACCTTCTCAAGTAATAATGTTTTCTAATTCCCTTTCAAAATATTTTTTTAAATTTTATTTAAGGAATCTCTACCCCCAACATGGAGCTCGAACCCACGACCCTGAGATCAAGAGTCCCATGCATGCTTCGCCAACTGAGCCAGCCAGGCACCCCTCTTTCAAAATATTCTTCATTCAGAGACTTGGCAAATACACCTGGAGGCATTATCCGTTTCATACCTAGAAATGAATGCTGTTGAGCAGGAACGAGTTCCCACGAACATAAATGGAACGGTAAAAGGATTTAAATCCATGGGATCACATAAGGAATGGTTAAAAACCTGGAGGCATGAGCACCCATAGGAAAAATAGCTACTTAAAGATCATTTAAGGGCCTCTATGTGGAAGACAGAATTGATTTGTTCTATGATATGGGACCTAGCGATGTGCCACCTTGGCCACATAAACTTACAATTTGAAAGAATATTAAAGATGCTATTACCCCGAACCATGTTGCTAGAAAGATTTTTAAATTACTTACGAATAAAGAGAGTTTCTTCTCACTTCAAAAAAAGGAAAAATAAACCCCAACTCTCCTGAATAAAAGATGCGTTTTACCCAGAAATGTTTTCATTCATAGCCTTTGAGACCAATTGTGAAAAAGCAATGGCATTTTTTTTTATGGTGGTGATTTCATTTGTTTTATGAACTCAAGAGTACAATTCATATGCTCACACAGAACTGGTTTAAAAGGGCAACAGAACTAAAGCGGACAGAATTTATTAAATGATGTGAAAGGGTAAATACTTTGGACTGTGTTCTGGAAAGAGCTATTAGAGTCCCACAAGTACAGTCTTTCTGGGGGGCTGGACTTCAGAATGACTTTGGCCAGGACTCCAGCTCCCTGCTAGAGACAGGATTCCACAGCCTCCTGGCTCTCCTGGAGGGTCCCGCAGACGGAGCCTGGCATCCAGCTGGGAGGGGGAATGAGAGGGTGCAGATAGCCCCCCATGTGCTGATTTCCTAAAGCTGAAGAAACTTCTGATTCAATTTTTTTCTCAGTCTTGTCACAGGGATGCTGAGATTTGGGCAAGTAAAACCTAAGAGCTTGTACTCTCTGTCAGGCTAATGTGAGACAGTTTTCCCTGCTTCATCTCCTCTCTGACCTTGTCTCTTTATTTAAAAAAAAAATAATGTATTCACAGTGTCTCTCAAATGTTATCAGCACTGATATTTTGGATTTTGTTGAGAACCAATTAAACATTTTCAAAAGGTGGCATTTCTTTTTGTGTTTGTTTTTATTACAGATCACTGAGGCTGAAGCTTTTTTGTGGAAGGGATTGAGATGCCCTGAAACGTTTTTTACCCTCATTTCTAAAAATTTGTTGAAGATACAGTTTAAAAGATGGATAGAATCTAAGCGAAACGTAACTTTCATCAAACAATTTCATCAGCCCATTTACCATAACCAGGTATTTACTTTGCAAATATCATGATCCTTAAACGTCGAAATGACTTTTCCTTTCTACCTAAGGAAATAGGCCACTGACATGGGCCAAGAAAGGACCCTCAGAGTCGAGGGTATGATAGATCCAGGGTAGTATTAAACTGTTTCAGGGAACAGTAGATAGAGTAAGGACCATTAATTTCTCAGATATCATCCCTATACTTTTTCTGCCACCCATATATCCAATTAAAACAGCAGGCCTAATGCGACAGCAACTAACCTACTTTCTGAAAATAAATGACTTAACCATGGGAGGTAAGCTAATTCTTTTAAGAAAAAAGGTTACACTAAATCAGCTACCTTGTGCAGAGCTGAAATGTCTATTTTCAATTAAACCAAATTACTCTAATGTTATCTATTAGTCATCTTAACATAAGAATTTATTGCTTGAAAAACAACTAAGACATATTAGAAAATGATCATTTAAATAATGCAATAATAACACAGTAATATCCATTTATAATGGATAATAACACGGTACCTTCCTTTAGCATTCCCCTTCTCTGTGTGGCAAAGCATAAACATTTCCATGTACATCAACTTCTCTCTTAGATGGGAACAGGTTAAAGCAGCTCGGGGCGGGAGTTCACGTTGCATTTCACTGCAACACACGGCAGCTCTACCGTGAGTACAACTCCTTTAGGCACATACCTTCTCTCTGCTGCTGTGAGCCGTTAAAGACCTTTGTGCTGCCCCACGAAGAGCTGTTCGGTAATTGTAGAAATTACTTGAAGGGTCCATCTGATGCTGTCCACAAAAGAGAGAAGACTATTAATCATTTACTTCTCACCGGCAGAAAGTTTGCAAGATCATACTTTTAACCCTACGTAAAAAATTGCAATAGGCGATGGGTGCCTGGGTGGCATAGTTGGTTAAGTTCCTGGCTCTTGGTTTCAGCTCGGGCCCCGACCTCAGGGTCATGAGATCAAGCCCTGTGTAGGGCTCCATGCTCAGTGTGGAGTCTGCTTGGATTTCTCTCTCCCTCTGCCCCTCCCTACTCCCGTTATCTCTCTCTTTCTCTCTAAAATAAATAGATCTTTTTTAAGAATTGCAATAGGTGAGAGAACTCATTAAGGATAGGATTTATCCCTCTCATATACACACACACACGTGTAGGCATAAAACACATCAGAACACAAACGTTTTCTTTGCTGAGGTTTGGTTCATTTAAATAAGCTGACGTCAGCTTCAGTAATGTCAACCTAGACCAAATTCTTTCCAGGTTCACTGTGGAGATTAGACTTAAAATAGATAACGAAGAATAAACACCAGCATAAGAAGCCATTTCCAGGCTTCATTTGAATGGTAATGGATCAGCTGATGGTTGGCCGTGCACAGTGATCCAACCCTTTGCGGTGAACTCGTTCTTTGCATTTGTTAACAAATCATTCACAATTAATTGAAGGATATTATCTTATAAGAAGGAAAAGGCATTTATTAGACAATACGAATAAAAGCACGATGCAATATATCCAATGATACTTCCCAATTTAGAGGAAAACTTAGGAAAGAACATTTTTTTTATTATCTCCCAAGACCATTGATTCAAAGTACCAACCTGCCAAGGTGACAATGACATTAATATGACCCAAACACAAATGCCTTTATGTACAATTCTTACTATCCTCAGAATTATACTGGAAGAGCTTTTGCACAGGTTAGCTAAATTTGCTGAAAGGATGGCGAACGGGTATTTCTACAGGGACGGGAACCTTTCCCCTGGGGCGCTGTAAATAAATGAAGTTACGGGGCCGCTCTGAAGCAGCACTCCTAACGGTTCAGGATCCAAATTCCGTCCTGGCCATGATGGGATGTAACTGACAGGTCACCATTTCTTCAGTCGGTTCTCCTCAAAATGGACACCTCTGCCTATGAGAGGGCCGGTCTACAACCTGGCTTATTCTCCCCTCCGCCAGTTCTAACCCCCTTCCATTCCCTACGTCTGGAAGGGTAGATGGGCTTTCTTCTCTGTAGTACTCCCTGATCTAGAGGCAAACTCACGCGGCAGAATCCCACTTCCTGGGTGTACAGCGTTAACAGCCAGGCGTCAGCTTCACATACCTCGAGAACATCAAACTTCGCGGTCTTCACTTTGGCCCATGTTTTTTTCAGTCGAGACACTGGGCTCATGTTCATGCCGGCTTCCCATTTAAAATGGAGTTGCGGGGGGAGAACAAGCGGAAACAGACAAATAAGAAAAGTCACTTGAAGTGATCCTCCAAAAAAGTGTTCATTATTAAGTGTAAGTAAGTTGACTTAATAAAAAATCTGCCAGTTTTTCACAGTAGAAATACCATTTCATAGTCCCACCAATAATATGTGAGAATTCCTCTTGTTCCTCGCCCTCACCAATATTTGGTTCACCCAGTCCTTTTAATTTCAGTCATTCCAGTGTGTGAAATGGTTTTACATGGTGATTTTAATTTGTATTTCTCTGATGACTAATTAATGGAACATATTTTCATATGCTTATTATCTATAATGTAACAGTAAATATATGAAAGCAAAATTTTGTGACATATCTAAGAATCTGCCATTTTTCATTGGGTTATTTGTCTTCTTATTATTGATTCATAGGGTCCTTTATAGAGTCTGAATGCAAGTTCTTTTTCAGCTATAATGTATTACAAATACTTTCTCCCATGACATGGCTGGTCTTGACATTTTCTTAATGGTATACGGGGGAAAATGAAGTAATCTTCTGTTACCCAGACCACGGACTTTCAGGTCCCTGATTTAAATGATCTTTCTGTTCCCTATATTCAAGAAGTAAACCAGACAAAGAGCTGAAATTTGGTGAGTATTTTTAGGGAGAAAACAAGGAAAATTATGTCAAAAAGTAAATGGAAAACAGAATTGGTAAGAGGGGGGAGTTATCAGGATCAAAAGCACTGAATTACACATTTGGTGGATTCTCCGACTTCCAATTGACTCTGACTCTAAAGGGTCAGGTAAATATTCAACTATTTACTGAATACCTACAATGTGTAGGATAAACATATGATTTATCCTATAGATTAGGGTATTTTTAAATGAAAGAGTCACTATCAATAATTGTGGCATGACCCCATGCACTATGTTTATAGGATGAATGGAAAGAAACACAGTCACTGGTATTAAAATCCCCACGACACAAAGGAGGAGCACAGTTTGCACACCGCGGTAATAAGATGCTGCAGGTGGAAAGTACTAGGAGCATGGACAGTCCGAACACGTTCCAGTTTCTCAGGCCACCCTCCGGGCCGTACTGATAGAATCATACGATGTAGTCTCGGGTCATGCATTTCTCTAATGCTTGACACACAGGCTGCCCAAACACTTTTTACAACCCTTCGTTTACACAACTCTCTCACTTATGAGCGTCTATCGATAAATATTCAGATGAGGACAAACTGACGGGATGTATTCCATGAATTCTCACACACGTCAAAAAGAGCATACGCACTTGTACGACGTTGACATTTAACACATTCTGAACATTCTAAAACAATTCAGGATTAAAAAGTAGAGTTTCATTAATAAAACTGTACGACGTATAAATTTTTAGTAGACACATTTCATAGGACCTAGACTAAAAAAGGACACGTATCTTCCAGAAAACACTCACAGATTATCGCCATCAGGGAATTGAAGTTGCCAATGTTAAAACACTCCCGAGCTACGTCAATGAAATACTCGATCATTCTTGCACGGTGCTTCTTCTTTACAGGCTTTACAGAAAAGGGGGAGAACAAAAACAGGGCAGTGATCCAACACGTAGACCCAACAGATGTAAAATAAGTATGAAAAAAAATAGAGAGAGTGAGAGAAAACTTGCTTTCTCACCATGCAGATTTCTGTGGCAACGAAGTAGCTGAGGCGATTGAACCATTCCACGTAAGCCTCTAAGTTTCGTGTTTTCTTCCGTTCGCTGTAGCAACTCTATAGAGAGAGCAAAGGAAGCAGATGAATTGGAGACAAAAAAGACAGTGGATTAGGCTCTCGTTTTTGTCAGATATAGGCCTTTCTTCCAGTTAATGGAATAATAGGAGCAAGACAGCTTTCTAAGACAAGGGGATGGGGACCGAGAGAAAGAAAATCACTAACATTCTTGACTCCCTTTACAGATATATCGCAGTCTCTCGGTACAGTCCGGTGAAATCCATAAGGTCTAGAAATGTACTCTGAGGCATTCAAAATGGTGCCCTTCCCTCCTCGGAAACTAAGTTACCCTCGGTGGGAGCTGTCCTCAGAAGCACAATTCAAAGGGTTTTGGCTGCATTCTAAAACAATCTTGACTGATAAATGGGGTGTGAATGCCAATTGCCAGCAACACAGCAAGAAGCTGAGAGAGCCGGGGATCAGAACATTTTCTCTTACAATTAAGTCTAGGAAAAAATTTTGGAGCATCATGTAGCAAGACACTAAGTATCTTCCACGGTAGGTAAATGGAAGTCTAGGCCAGCATGGTCTTTAGTAGGGTGAATGACACATTATTCAAAAGCAAAAGGAGTTAAGCCCATCTTGGAGTTCAAGGCCAAGCTTGAACAGGTTAATTACACTCCTCTTTCCTTCCTTCAAAAAAACCCTAACAAACAAAAAGTCCACTAGCCGTCTACTATAAAACCTAATCCTTGCTTCCTGTACTGAGGGAAGCTATTCTAAGGCCGGAAAACAGCTGTTACCCTCAGTTCCAAAGGGGGGCTTCCATTAGTGGGGGTTACAGTCTTTGCCTCACAACTTGAGATGCTTCTGGACGTCACTGGGGGAAAAAATTTCTTATGTGTGTTTACCGATTTTATAGTCCATGCCCCGTGTTATTTTCTTCACATGTGGGCTTCGCTTAGGCCATAAACCTGTCGTGAGAGATTCACCTCGAAACAAAAGGCGAAGCAACGGAGACCGTTGCTCAGCAAGCCGGGTGTGCATCCTGTCTTCACTGCCCTGTTATTGTTGAATCATGAGCGTTCTCTTGTGTTTTCTCTCTGACTTAATCTGCTAAAACCATTATGCTTTTATCTCCTACCTTCATCACCACAAGTCCTGCATTTACTTGCTTATTAAATTTCCCAATAAGGAGGAAGAAGAGGCTAACCGTTTGTGAGAGGGGAAGAATATGGTGACGGTGCCTGAAGATATGGCTTAAGAAAACGGCAATGAATCAGACGTGGCTCATGAAAAAAAAAAACCTTTCTGATTGTAAAACCTAAGACAAAATAATTCCAATTTCTGCCTCTTGTACCCACCATCACAGACTAAGAAATTCCATTTCCAATTTCAGAGCTGACCTCTAGGTAGACTGATTCTTACCTTGTCATTGTCCAAAGGGTCCTTCTGCACAAACGCCTGAACAAATTCTTCTGGCCCAATATAATTGAGCCTCTCCTGAAACACAAAACCCCAGGTCAACCTTATTAAAGAAAATGAGAAAAAATGGACTGTTAACTCCTTCTGTTGACTTTTGGCATGACCCCCACTTTTTATGCAGCTTATAAAATGAGTCTTTAATTTTAAATATTGTCATCATCTTCAAGATCTGAGCAGAGGCAATATTCTGCGTGAGTCAATGCTACCTGACATAGTGAAAGGCTGGGCAAGTCATGGAAAGGTAGAGAAGATGAGGTAGGTCAATAAATTTGCCCATCAGTCTTGCTTATTGGTATTTAAAGTGAATTCCCAGGGTGCCTGGGTGGCTTAGACAGATAAGCGTCTGCCTTCGACTCAGATCATGATCCCAGGGTCCTGGGATAGAGCCCCACATCGGGCTCCCTGCTCAGCGGGGAGTCTGCTTCTCCCTCTCCCTCTGTGCTCTCAATCTCTCTCTCCTCTCTCCTCTCTCTCTCTCTCAAATAAATAAATAAATAAATAAATAAACAAATCTTAAAAAAAAAAAAAAGTGAATTCCCAGAATGTCAAAAACATTCATATTGGAATGTCTAAGCAAAACATAGTGTAGGTATTGCACATATTACTTCCCATTTGGATTATTCTAGTATAATCTCCCGTGACATTACAGCGGATAAACAGCTTCTGTGGTTACCACAGCAAAGGGTGACAAGGACCTACCAGCTCTATGTGAGTCAGCTGCTGAGCCAGAGTGTAAGGGTCACTGCAGACAGTGATGATGTCCCTTTGTATGGACTGTGGCTTGGTCTTGAGAACGGTGAGCCGATCCGTGGACGTGGAGCTGATTTTTGCCAGGACCTCCTCGTACTGGCTGAGTGCGGCAAGTTTGCGGATCAGACACTGGATCATCTGCTGCACATTCTTCCTGTACGTCTGCCGGGGGAAAAGCAAAGGACTGCAGCCCGCTCTGCGTGTCGATTTCCAGCACCACGCAAACTCACAGACCGTGCTGTCCAGTGCTTCTCCCCGGATGCTGGAGAACCGCCAGGGCAGTGACGGGACAAGCCATCCTCGCTCTCAGAGTCTGAGACACGCAACACATAAGGTGGTCCTTCAGACCTGTAAACTTTAGCTCTCTCCTCAGGCTGCTCTTCACGCTGGGCCAGGAAAACCCCACAGGGACATCTTAGACCAGCTACTACAGAGAACCAGCTGCTCTCTGGGCCGGCGTAGGAACGTCCCGCGTCACTTTTGGTAGGCTAAAGTACATTGATCTCGACTCGGACCATCCTCTTCCTAACACTTTTTCCGTCGGGTCACCTTCTTGATTTCCCCGCTCCTCTCAGGCCCGCTCTCATTAGTCTACAAGCACAGACGCCAGCCCGACAGCAAATACCATTACTCCTCAGTCCCCCACCCCCAACCACCTTCCTGACTTCCACATAGGACATGGGTTAGCACGAGGAAGCGGTGGATATTCATTTTTGGTATCTGACCTCCATTTGACTCCTGTCCATGTCTCTCACATTCATGAGTCGGTGCTAACATTCGCAACCAGCCAGACTCTTCCACGTGGCCGTTCTGCCCGTAATGCTATTACCAGCGGCCGCCTTGTCTGCTACCGCATCAGGCTGCAGCCACAACACTGGAGATCAGTTGGTTTCAAAAGCAATTCACGTATTAGCCGTAAATGTCAATCTCTTGACTTTTTACAGCCCTCGTTAAGTCAAAGAAATAACTTCACAATCAATCCATCCCTAGGGTACTGTTATCATGATACAAGTTATGGTGTGTTTTTATTCTTCCTTTTCTAGCCCCAAACTGCCAAACACACACAATCATCCTTGCAGGTAAATTACCTAAGAAAGGTACACATGCTTGCATGGTCCTCAAGTTAACAGCTCCAAAGGAGGACGGTGCCAGCGAACTGAGATGTGAAAAGGCCTATGGTTATGCCCCTGTGCTTAGTCAGACCCTTTTTAAAAGGTACCACACGGTATTACTTTGAGATTAATTATTTGAAACCTGAATGGCACCTTACCTACAAGTGTAAGAACCATATTATTTTACAGACGCAATTTGGTTTACCAAAGAACAAAAACTCAAATGAATAGACATTTGCATACTTAAGGAAAATTACAAATGCATCTGGAAATGATCAATTCTT
The DNA here is from genome assembly GCF_017311325.1 of Ursus maritimus. Lineage (NCBI taxonomy): Eukaryota > Metazoa > Chordata > Mammalia > Carnivora > Ursidae > Ursus > Ursus maritimus. The sequence goes on along the minus strand of NW_024426996.1, from coordinate 18,693,931 downwards.
ACTTAATCAAGGCAAAAAAGCATACACAGCCTTCTTTTTCTTTTCTTTCTCTCTACTTGTCTGGTGTATATTCCACTCAGTTCTTTAAACTGGTCCATTAGATGACCTTTTTTTTTTTCTATATATATTCACAGACCACCCTAAATCATTAATGAAATACCTAAGTGTTTAAAAAGTTGAACCCTCAAAAAACTTATCTTTCACACAGCATTAAGATTATCAGTTTAGAAGATACTATCTAAGGGCACCTGGGTGGCTCAGTCAGTTAAGCGGCTCCCTTCGGCTCAGGTCATGATCCCAGAGTCCTGGGATCAAGCCCCACATTGGGTTCCCTGTTCATTGGGGAGCCTGCTTCTCCCTTTTCCTCTGCTTCTGCCGCTCACCCTGCTTGTGCTCTCTGTGTCAAATAAATAAATAAATAAATAAAATCTTTAAAAAAAAAAAAAGATGCTACCTATTTGGTAATACGCTTGTCACTCAAAGAAAATATCTTTTTCTTTGGAATTGAAGGCGTTCAAGATTGAATTAAGTGCTATTTTAAATCCCTCATGGTGGGGTGGAGTAGGGGACAAAGGATGGGCATAACAGGTGAAGCTGGTCAAAAGGTACAAACGTCTAGTTATAAAATAAATAAGTCCTGGGATGTAATTACAGCACGGTGACTGTAGTTAATACTGTGCTGCATCTTTGAAACTTGCTAAGAGAATGGATCTTAAAGTTCTCATCACAAGGAAAAAAAATTCTGTAACTATGTGTGGTGATGGATGTTAGTAAGACTTATTGTGATCACTTCACAATATACGCAAATATCGAATCATTATGTTGTACACCTGAAACTAATATAATGTTATATGTCAATTACACCTCAATAAAAACAATAAATAAAAATAAAATAAAATAAATCCCTTGTCCCTATTTCCCTTGCTCTTCTACTTTTCATCATTTTGAGTTATATTAAAAATCCATGAACTTGGGGTGGCTCAGTGGGTTAAGCGTCTGCCTTCGGCTCAGGGGGTGATCCCAGCATTCTGGGATCGAGCCCCATGTCGGGCTCTTCCACTGGGAGCCTGCTTCTCCCTCTCCCATCCCCCTGCTTGTGTTCCCTCTCTTGCTGGCTGTCTCTCTGTCAAATAAATAAATAAAATCTTTAAAAAAAATCTATGAACTTAAAGTGGTTTCTTCAGCCCCCTGTGTGAAATGTCATAATAAATATTCCCAGGTGATTCTGGTATGTAGCAAAGTGTCAGAATCTATGCTCTACTGGCATATCTGGTGAAAGATTCTTATTCTACACTTTAAAATATGCTTTTTTAAGGGAAGAGGTCGAGGATTCAGCTAGTGAGCAAAAGGCAGCAAATTACAAGGGGAAAATGTATACAATAGGGCATAGGGTAAAGCTATTCAAATAATAAAGAACTAGTCTGTGTGTGTGTGTGTGTGTGTGTGTGTGTGTGTGTGTGTATGTATGAGAGACAGAGACAGAGAAGGAGAAACACACAGAGAAAGAGAGTATGTATGTATGACCTCTTTAAAAAGTTTCCTGCTGCCATTTGATTCCATTCCAAGCTTTGTGTTGTTAAGCATGCTTCCTTACTGAGTCATGAATTGCTAAATATGCTCTTATTCTTTTTTATAACTTCAAATGCCAGTGACAGTAATTACCTGGCAAATAAAGACAGAATAAAGACCAGCCCCTTAAGGAAGAGAAAATTGCATTTTACCCACTATAGTCATTTGTCATGTAATTCAATCATTAGCTCCATTTCATGTTTCTTGCAGGCAAGTCCTAATAAACCACTTCATTTTGGGCAAATCCCCAGGGGGGAAACATATTAAGCCAAATTATGCAGAACTGTCCTAGCAGATTCAGCAGAACCAGACAAAATTATATATAGGGTGCACCTGGATTCATTGACTGCCAAAAAAAATCCCTAAAGTCTCGGGCAAGAAGCAACAAGTCTCAACCCAAGCCCATAGTCCTTCCTGTGGAGGGAAATATTTTTTTCCCCTCTTCCAGTAACTGATTAGTTCATTCGTTCATTCATTCATTCACCCATTCAAATGCTACTGATTACCTAGGAAATGCCAGGCACTAGTGGTTAAGGGTGCTGTGGTGAACAAAGGGGGCACAGCAAGGAGTCGGGAAAAACAAGTCATAAAAAAAAGCAAGTAATTACTAACCACAGAGTGCTATGAAGACAACAGGGGCGAAACAGTGAGAGGGCTGCAGGGTGACTGCGGTTGGGGCGGTGAGGGAAGGTCTCTCGGAGGAGAGACACTGGAGCACATCACAGACACGTGGCCTGTCAAGCAAAGAACTGAGGAAAGAGCATCCATCGCAGAATCTTGGAGCCGACAGGGACGGTAACACAGCGCAGTCACCTCTACGATTTACGGGAACGGAGAAGACGCAGGGAGTTTAGGGAACCTGCCCAAGCGCACTCAGGTCAACCTGATGCCAAGCGCGGCCCTGACTCTGAATCCTGGACTGAAGGAGCCGAAGGAAAAACCCTAACTGATCACGGCTCGTGAGGCTCGGCTGCTCAGTCCCTAGGTTATCAATTCCTCGGTTCGACCGGGCTTATCCTCCCATCTCCTCCTTTCACACTCAAAACCATCAGAAAATCTCAAGGTTTATCAAGGATTTGCTATTAACAGAGGAGTGCTGACAGGAAGCCGGGTTAAAAGGCGGTGTGGCCCTTTGTACTTCCCCTAACCCTTGAGTGGCTTAAGCCTGTCAAAAAAAAAAAAAAAAGAAAAGACTGGATCCAATCTGGCCGACACAGATAGAAGGCATCTCCCTCATTGACTACGGTGACAAGAAAAGCAAAAGACCACGGATCTGGCACTTTCGAATGCTCACTTATTATCTGTAAAAGATTTTTAAGGTGTTCCTTTGGAAAGGATCAAGTGACCATTTCTACTTTTTAAAAAGGTAATCCAGGGAAGGTCGGTTGATGGACCCATCAAGTTACGTGCCTCAATACCACTTAACTAAAATGAAGACTCAGGACTCAGCCTTCACACAAGAAAAAGTCCTTATGATGCCATTCATCTGTTGAGCATCTTGTCCTAAACTAAGTTCACTGAGCCAGGACTGACCCTGCCAGGCAAGCCAACAGATAAGCCCTCCAATGTAAGATTTACTACAAAAGTGCCCTGCGATTCTGGACTTTTGCCTTTGTGAGTGAGGGAGCCACCAATTCACATCTGGCTAGAACCCGTCCCAGGCAAGCTGGCAAAATAATTATAACAGTCATAACTTGCAAAACGACTCAGGAAACCACTCATTCAGCCTTACAGATATAAATCATGGCTGTCGTGAGCACCAGGGTTCAATATAATGTCATAAGGGAGCGGTAAAGGGGTTAAATCCATTTTCATGAGGACATCACTGCAGGGAAGCAATGAAGTTTTTCAATTGCAAATCTTATATAATTTTTTTAAGGTAGGGGGAAATGGTATTAAAATATATTCACCAGAAGTAGACACAACAGATAGGGTATCTTGTTCCGTGATCTTTACAGCACACCACTGAAAGAATGAGTTCTCAAGGAAGGTTACTCATAATGGGAAAATGCATTTTAAAACGAATGAAACGAGACATCTCTACAACCGCCAAATGCTTCGTCAATCTTTTCCTTGTGAAAATGTTGTATCCGCGCCTAAGTAACTTGTTCCCAGGAGCTCGCTGGCAGCACAGAAGACACCCTTGCCCAACAAGCCTCAACACAAAATATCAGCCCTCCAGGCCCGCTTCAAAGAGGATCGCCTTGAATTTGTTACAGCCAGTTACCTCTTATCAAAGGCTGGATTGAGGGAAGTGATGTTTATGAAAGAATATCCAAGGGGCTCTCTTTCTCCACCTACCCTCCGTGCTAGCCTTAATCAACTTCCAGGCACCAGAAGACTCGGATCGTTTTCTCTTTGTCCTCTCCTCTCCCAAAGAATGACCTTTGCTAATTACACATTAATTGTATAGCCTCAGTTTTCTATCAAGGAGCATTTGTTATAAAAACTATACAGAGCAGTTTCCCCCATGTCATTCTACGCCCCCTAGATAAAGTCTTCCATATGAAAGTTTTAAAAAATTTCATTTAATTTAATGCCCTGAAAAATTAGTAGGCTTTCTCTTTTCTGACAGTGAAAATCACATAACCAACTGTATTTCTCTTTTACTTGGAGTTTACGCTCAAATCACAGCAGTTCTGTCCTACTGGACTGCTTCTCAACATGAGCCTATTTGTTTTTCTCCCTTCCATGGTACAAAGTGTCTATTTCTATTTATGATGTATCAACATACAACTTCTTATCTGTTAATATGTTACTATGTTATTTATCTTATATCTATTTGTGTTTACATCTATTAATATGATATGTATTATCATACATGATACGTAACTTGCTATGTTAAATCTTTTTAGATGGAAGAAGAGTATAAGTAAAATTAAAACACACTTGGAATGTGAATCCTATGCATGAATTGACATGAACATACCCCCAAATTAATCACATAAAACTCCAGATGATAGCCCTCTGAAGTGGGGTTGTGTAATCGTCCCCATCCGACACACCAAATAGACCACCATGCTATGCCGAAGACTTGCCCGAGGCAACACAGGAAGGAGGAAGTGGAGATCGTGATACTAATGCAGCACCAGTTCCCCAGCTCGGCCTGGAAATTCAAGTGCTTCTGCTAAATTCGGGATACCAACCTCCTCGCCACTGGCTATTCGGTGAGCCAGATCTTTTAAGTTTCTCATCATTCTTTCATCCCGAAAATCATAAGGAAACGTTTCCGTCCATTCTGTCAGGAGTTGAAGGATCTTGGGTGCAATTTTTCTTATCTGGTTCTGGGGAGAAAAAGCAAATCTCATTCAGTGATCTCTATCACCATGGACTGCATCAAATCAGTAACTGCAAACAGAGTCACTGGTCAACTTCCAGGGCAAAGTCTTTGGTGTTGAAGAAGCAGCGAGTCCCCCTCCCCCAAGTCAATGCCAAGTACCACCAGCCAAAGGCAGGATCTAGGGATCTTCCATGGCATTAACTCTATTTTGTGGGGGTTGGTTTGTTTGTTTGCTTGGCATGAAGGGCATGACAGTTTATTTTTAAAAAATTCGACCACACTGGTCATAATGACCGGCATACACGTTATGATGGCTTTTCTCTTGGGTATTAACACTGCAGTATGTTTATATACTGAAATGTTTCAATAGGACCAAGAACGTTAGAGAAATAAAGATCTTAGATGAAAATGAACACTAATAATTCCAGGGTCCGACCCTATATTGTGTTCTTTATGCCATTCCCAATTCCTTTTGCATAGCCATGATACCATTTATGCCCTTCAGCCTGGGGAGAAGGAAACCAACTTCACAAAATCTAAGCGACCGAGTTACCACGCCTAATAGTGTAAATTGTAAAGTTCAAAACGCATCATTACCTTATCGCTATTAGGATCACTTAGTCTCTGGTGCTCAACACATAAGTGGCAAACTTTGGCCATCAACTCATATGGATGCATAAATAACCGAGAACTGAGTAGGAAGGTAAATATGTACGTTCTCTGTGGCAAGAAGAAAAAAAAATCATCATGGTTACATTCTCTCTGAAACCAATGTCTTTCCTATAGATTATACATCTTATTTCATTAAGTTCTCTTGATCAAAGTTAATATGCTACAGTTTCCAAAGTAATGCTTCGTAGTAAAACACGTTAGATGGATTTTTCCTTTGCCTTCTGAGGCATCTCTTCCCTTAAACCATACTAAAAATAACAGAAGTACAAGATAAGTTTATCTACTGAAATTAGTCAAAGCACACTTTCACTGCCTTCCTCTGGGAGCCAGGACACCAGGACACGTAACTCATTCTAGTGAAGAAGAATGAAATCCACCCCAGAGAAGTAGACCTAACTTAACTCTACCACCGTACTGAACCTGGTTCTGGGTCCAACCTGGGTCCAAATATTATGGTAACTCAACGGAAGACAAAAAACACCCAACCCACATCAGCTCAAGAATTCTCCAGTGTGTCCCGTGTGGCACACGGCAGTGTCTGTATGCTTGTGCCAGGACATTCAAAGACGGGCTTTCAAGTCATCTGTTTACTTGCTCAAAGGCCAAGCAATTTGATAAAACACAATATCACACTATATACTTTCCTTTGACTACACTCTCTTCCAAGAAGCCAGTAACGAAGTAGGGTTTATTTGTCATAATAGTTTCAGACTCCCAGTGAAAAGAAAAATTCCAGGGTGTTTTTTTTTCTTTACCCCCCTTTAGGCGCCTTTACTAGCTCATAAACACTTACAGGGCTGAACAAGGGATTCCTTTTACTTTTGATTACAAGTTTTCCCTGTGAGGCAACATATTTCAAAATGCTATGTGACAAACCACACAGAGAGAGAACTCAGGAAGAAACACTGGTGAATTACGGTGGCAAGCACAAACTCCCCTTCGCACACCAAGGTCATTATTATATTTATAAAAACATACGAATCCACTGTCTAGATAGTTTCATGAAATCTTTATCAACAACCAGCTGCTGTTGAGTAACAGGGGCAGCTGTGGCACAAGCGAAGGCGGAGAAAAACACCACGTGCCCAGAAACAGAAAAACCTAGGTTGGATTGCTGACGTTGGGGGTGAGACCGTGTGTGAATTACTCAACATTCTGAATTTCAGTGCTCTCCTCTCTGGTCTCTTGGAATTGCCGTAAAGACTGAGAAAATGTAAATGAATTCCCTAGATTAGAAAGTATTATCTATATAAACACCGGCTATCAAAGTAAAACATAAGCAACCAATAAAGACCTGCATCTTGAATATGACTGTTGTTCTCCTTTCTATAAAGTTTTCCCGTCCAACTTCACTTTTCTCAGCATAGTGATGGTTTTGGAAACAAAACAAGGCATTAAGTATTTTAGGAGTATCCAATGTTCTCTGCATTTCTACGTAAGGACCAAGGTATATGCATGAATTAAACCTACAGATACTTCACTTAGATGGTATCTGACCGTCTACAGTGTGGTACCAGCCCCGAAAAGGAACTGATATGCAGACCATAGTCAAAATCTGAATCATACCCAGGCTCAATTTGATCTCAAAGTACTCAATTATCAATATGCATTTTCTTATTTAAAAAATTCTTAGCAACCCAGATAGAATTCAGTAGTATCTAGGGTCCCTGCCCACACTGTACTTTTTTCTCAAGAACACCAAGGATGTGTTTCAGAGGAATAGGGATACCTACGTCCGGATAGTAATCCACGTTGGGTACTAAGTGCTGGATGAGGGCTTCCAGAGATCCAGAGAGGAGGTTGTTGTCATGGTAATACAACCCTCCACAGCTGTCATCTGCAGACTGGTAGAGGTTTCGGTTGTAGCCACTGCTGTCAAACATTGCTGAAAAGGGAGGAGTCTGAGGCATGCTTTCCTAAAAGGAATTTTAAAAGGAGAAAACATAGTGTCAATAATATGCCGTCCAGAAGAAAAGTAAGCTTTCATAGCAATGAGAGAATAGGTAATTTTAAAAATAGGTTAAGTTCTGATGGAATATCAGAACCCATCAAGAAAGCAAATTGCTCTGTGAGTAACACATGTGTGCATACAGTTGAGTACCAATCTCATTCAGTCGAATACCGTAAAATGCTTAGATCAAAGGATCCAAGCATTTGGATTTGAATTCAGGTCTCCGGCTGCCATATTTAGAGATCACTCCTTCACGTGTCGGGAAGAGAACTGAGCTGCCAAGTGCTTTCTCTCACTGAGTCAAGCACCATCCCGAGGTAGAAATGTGCAAGCCTTCAAAGCTGGTTGGGAAGAATTACATCCCATGCAAGAAATACTGGACTAACATTGGGTAGAGCAGGAGATAATCAAAAGAGAAGTCAAAAAAACTGAAAACGTACTGGAATTAAAGTACATTGTGTGTGTGTGTTTCTGTGTGTGTTTCTGTGTGTGCGCGTGCACGCACACGGGTGCACGTGTGTTTACAGTTATGTACAGATGTGCGTATGTAATCCAGAGATTTAATGCTGACTCTCCAGCTTCCACTGGGAGATCCGATGCTGTCGATTTTCACCCCTTTGCGTCAAATTCTTTTGGGGCGGGGGCTCTCTAAAGCCTCCGGTTGTCAGCAAACACGTGGGCTGAGAGGCAGCTGATTTGGGGAACAGGAAGCACTATGCCGGATCTCTCCATTTGTATGCTTTGCAACTCACAAAGCCCTTGTTAGAGGGTGCTCAGCAGAGGCCAGAGGCTATGAAGTTATTACTCGGAGTCCTAGGGACAGAGCTCCGGACCCTGAGAACAGACTCTCGGTTTCTAGCAGCATGTGTGGACAATGGAGGCATTCAGGAGCTGCCAGACTAGGAGTTTCAGAAGGCAAACAATAAGGGAAGCCAACTCCGGGCTTTGGACTGACCTGGGCAGGGTATGTGGAGGCTGCAGGAGGATACAACCTGGGCTAATCCTTCTTTTCAAGATGCCAAAAGATATTTGCATCCGAATGGGGGAGGGGTGTGGAGCCCTGTCTGAGAAGGCACACGCTTCACTCCAAGCATATCTGCTCCAGCTCCAGGTAAGGGGGACCCCGGCGTCATAACATGTGCACTTGCCCTGGCTAGGGTGGCCAAGGGGTGGGTGTTGGGGAAAAAAAATTTACTATTAGGGCAACCTGGCAGATGAAAACAGCATTTAGGGAAAGAAGCATCAAGAGAAAGAAACAGAAGACAAGCTTCAGCATTTTGTACTCTATCCCGTCCGCAAACCAATGCCGAGGGAGAATGCAAAAGGGAAAAAAACAGCCAGTGATGGGAAGAAACTGATTCCTGAGAATCACTCTGGCAGATCTGTCGCTACCTGCATCATCATTGTCGTGCCTCTCGCTGAAGCAGGACGCGGTCGTAACAGCCAAAGGATCAGGAACTATGGGATGTAAGCATGAACACAAATGCTCTACACTTAGTTGAAATCACTGTTAAATAAATAACTCAGTGTTAACCTTTTATAAGACAGTGGACAAAGTGTGTTTCTGTCCTCTTCAAATCGCCAGTTTTCTAGGAGTACGATTCATGTGCAATATCATCTTTGCAAATGAGTTGTCCTTGGTGGGAAGATAAAAAAAAGAGCCCATCTACCTTGCCTTGAGAAACTCAAAATGTCCATAAACTGAGACTCTGGGACCCGAGATGAGAAGTGCCTCAAAGTTTTGTCTGATAGCCTGGAGGGAACTGTCCATCTGAATTTGGTTACCCATTTCCGGGATGGTTAAAACCACCCAGTGTCCTTCCTCAGCAGGATGGCAGGTGTAACTCTACCATACCCTGGGAGTTGGGTTTTTGTTGTTTCTTTTTTCCTGCCAAGAACCATGAATTTTCTTCGATTTCTCCACTTATTCATCACTAATGAGACCATCCTAGTAAAGTGAGCCCGGGAGATGGTTGGCCAAAGACTTGGGAATTTCAGAAAATCAGAAAAGGCTGCAAGTTCAAAAGGATCATAGAAATCATCTGGTCCGGGATGAAAAATAGATTTCATTTCTCTTTCCAACTGCAATCAGTTAGAAGTGGGTGCCTAGTGGCCTGAGGGTGAGTGAGAAGAATTCAAAGGCTGAAACTAGGTGGGAGAATGTGTGTCCTGAGTGATTAGCAGTGACTGCAAAAACAGTCATGGAAGAGGCCAAAGGCCAAGTGCCATCAGAGTCTGCTCCGATCGCCTATTTTTATAAACGTGTAAACCCTGGAAGGTGAAACGAAGGGATCAGGCTAAGATCTCACAGTGCTGTGGCTACAGCACCAAGTGAACCCAACGGAATCCACCCTCCCCCCTCGTGAATCTTGCACCCCTGCTGCCTTCTGTTTATTTTTTTTAAAGATTTTTTTTTTAATTTATTCGACAGGATAGAGACAGCCAGCGAGAGAGGGAACACAAGCAGGGGGAGTGGGAGAGGAAGAAGCAGGCTCATAGCGGAGGAGCCTGATGTGGGGCTCGATCCCATAACGCCAGGATCACGCCCTGAGCTGAAGGCAGACACTTAACCGCTGTGCCACCCAGGCGCCCCTGCCTTCTGTTTATTGACAGTAACCATTAGCCCATGATAGTCAAGGGTCACCCAGTTCCCTTTCAAGGAATCAGCACCAAAAGCCACAAGTATTTGTACTTCTCAATTATTTACTCCCACGAAGCAGATGAGGACTCAGATCCGACCAAGGACTCAGATGTAATGAAGCCCTAATCTGGTGTTTCACAGCTGTGAGAACTTCAGAAGGTAATATACCACTACCAGACCCCAACACATGTTTTTTATTTAGAAAATTATTCTCAATTCTGTTCACTCCTTCCAAAATCCTAAATTATAACAAAACTACTAAATTCTTTTGTAGCAAAGTTCTTCTTAGAGCATTATTAGAGAGATGGCAAAAGGCTTCTGTATTGTGCCTTGGAAATGTGTCATGGGATTTCTTTGACAAGGTAGAAAATATCGACACTGAGACAATCCCCTCCAACCAAGCACCGACAAAAATACTGCAAATAGCAATGAAAACCAAACTGAGGTTAATTAATTGGGGTTATAGCTTATTACACCTACAAATCAATTTTAAGAAGAGGGTATGTCACAGGTCATTTTCTGCCTTCTAATCAGCCCTAAGGTCTATTGCTAATCCGCTGATTTCATTCTCCCATGATCCATCTTGATTGTTGAACTTGCACATAGCAACAATCAACTGCTGAGATAAGAGCACCTCGAGAGACCCCAGCCCCTTATTTAGGCATGTTGGTCATATTTTTCTACGTTGTCTTATACTCAAGAAGCCATCTCTTCTATTCCTTAGGCCCTCTCCCTCCCTTCCCATTTTGTTACTATGGGATCCTTTGTGCAAGGAAAAGGTCTCCACTTTCCACTTTCCTTTACTTCTGATTCCCCTTCAAGGCCCCTCACTTGAGAAATGCCTAGATGCACAGCGTGGAAGGCTCTGAGAAAGTCAGCCGCTCCCGTTTGTGTCAAGTTGACTGCCTACAAATGCCTTTTGGGATTCTCAGAGTTCCCCTGTTTGGCAGACATCCTCTCATTGTTTTGGCTGTATAAGCAGCTGCTGTTCAGAAAAACTCATAACCGACTGGGGTTACACAGCAGATAAGAGACAGACAGGACAGTGTTTCAAACCTAGATCCTCAGGCTCCAGGCTCCAAATTTATGATACTACGTCATGTTGTACTACGAATGGACTTCCTTGGACCTGTTATGTTTAACCATAAAATGAAAAGTCAGTCTATCCCAAATTGTAGGCTACCAGAATAATTTCTATGCCTTACATGTTCTATGTAAGTCATTGCTCCAAAGATGTATTAATGCCACTAATTACTCTTATTAAAAAGCAATACTGTCATGATAACAGAAGTATTTATGCTACTGACCCTTGCAATCAAGGCACAGTCCCATCTAGACAGAGATTCCAGATTTTAACATATACTTTTTTATATTTTAGTATCTTTGTAACTGGAATGCACATAGTGATAAAAAGGCATGTGTGACAGTCTTTTTTTTTTTTTTAGCAATATGAAATAAAAGAGCATCTTACAACGGACAGCATCTCAGATTCAACTAAATAGAGTAATATTTGCTTGTGTTTACTTTATAGATCTTCAGTAAAAAATCTTTCTGAGACAAATGACCAAAATAAAGATCATGGATCACAGTATTCATTACCCATTTCTGGACAATCTCTAACAAGTGGCCAGTCTAGCCATTTTCTAGAAAGATCAACTGCCTTGTGTAAGAAATCCATTTGACAAACAAGGGGAGGTCAACAGTATGGTACAGAAAGTACTGTCCGTGAAGTCTACCTTAAATACCTAAGAAGGTAAACATAGTAGTTTTTTTCTTTCAAGCATCTTCACTGTTATCAGCCACATCAAGAACTGTTTGTTCAGTATTACTCAGATTTGTCATCCAAGACTTGAATTCTACTTGCTCCAGTTCTGCAGTTGAAAAACAAGGCTCAGAAGATTACGTATTAGCTTGGTTCTTGTTTAAAAAAACAGAAAATACCCAAGGACTGGACATGAGAATCCAGAAAAACATTCATCCCCAGGCGCTATTAACGCCAGGAATCATTTGCTAATTTCTGTAGTGGAAGAAAGGCAAAGGGTGAGGCTGCTCGTATCCCAGAGATCCCATTTATTTGTTTTCCTCTCAGTGTAGTTCTGATTTCTTATCTGCAGCAAACCTTCTCTCTACAGCTCTCACAATGAATACTGTCTGTCTCTAGGGTCCTTTAAACTCTCAATTTACTCCCTTCTACCCTTTCCAAAAAAATCTCAAAACCAACTTCTCCACTGTCTACCACCCTTCCTTCGCACGGATTTTTGCCCAATCCAGTAGACCTGTCTGCTAACCAAAACTCTTGCTCAGGAGAACCTGACTTTTCCAAAATTAGAATGTGTGACATCATTAAGGTAAATGCTGCCATTAATTTACTATTAAGTCAAACTTCAAAGTAGCTAATTCCTTTGGAAAAAAGATTTATATGAGATACTTGAAAACACAACAAAACAAAACTGCTGACTTTACTCAAATCACTACCAATAAGATAAGGCAGAGGACAGGTTAACCTCACAAGCAATTCTCACCTTACAAAGTTTCATTTGTAAATCATTTCCTGGGAAACAATATACTCAATGTGGCCAATGGCTCTTAAATTTCTCCGGAGATCACAAAACTCTCCCCACACTGCCCTGAGAGAAATGTACCAGCAAGTTTGCATATACCTTCGGGGAATTCAGACCCCGGTTTAGGAAACACATGCGCAGACCTGTACAGAGCTGGGTATGATTTAGCTAATCACCTTCAAAGAAGAAGAACATGGCGGTTCTGTAGGGAAGCTTGGTCAAACACATTCAAGCCTGACTCCTTAGAAATCAAGGAATCCTTGTATTTTCAGGTAGTACCAATCAAATGGAGTTAAAGAGGATTTTAAAGTGATACTTCTTTTGGCTCGGGTAACGATATTTAAACAGGTATTTTTCCCCCTTAATTGAGATGGCACTTTGAGGTGGGGAAAGATGCGATGAGACCATGGGAAACAGATTTCAGCTTTTAAAACAATGAACCAGGCTAAAAGAAAGCTTAGAGCCATGAAATTAGCATACAGATCACAGGTTCTGTTGGAAAACTTCCCAAAGGGGAGTAAAAGATACGTCCAACTCAGGTGTACAAGATGAATGCTCTTTCTTAACTTGACTTGGAGAGCTGAAAAGTCGGTTGACAGACTGGGTGTGCTACGGGGGCAGCTAATTCCGTCACGAAGATACATCATGTTCTTCCAAGGACTCTGACAAAGTTCAGCCTGACATTGATCCAGAAGCAGGGAGGCAAGCTCTGGGTGATTTAAGGGATGAATGGATTTGAAAGGCATGCCTAATGGTTTCAAACCAACGAAAGCACCAGATGAAAAGCTGCCTTTTTCTAAACAGCAGACTGTGTTTGAATTAGCGACTGCTTTTGCACAATGTTATTTATGATGAGGCAGGTGCACCAGGATAAGGTGGTTTCAGGTGACAATTCAAGTTGGAAAAGAGGTTGAGGAAAAGAGGGGTGTGGGAACTAAATCAAAAGCTATCCTTCAACATCTGCTCTAGGTGCTTTGTAAATCTCTACCAGAATGTCAAGTCAGCATTTCCCTTACACTTAGGTGAATGAGCTAAAAAAGGTAGGACACATTAAAAAAAAAAAAAAAAAAAAAAAGGTATGGGGAGCTTTCGATCCATATTTCATCATAGAGTACTTTGGTTAAACATTTAACAAATCCAATGCCTCTATATTGATTCCTATCTTTTCGTTTCCGTTCAAGTGCTGAGCATGTGTCCCAATGTAAAAAAACAAACCCACTGAAGTAGAGGAAGGCCTCCCTATCACAGCTGAACTTTGAAAGTATATTTGTTTAGTGAGGAGAGGCTTAATTTAATACCCTGGAATTACCGGTTTCCCAATTCCCATCTAGATTCCAAAGGAACTTTGCACTTTGGTGAGATGCACCTTCTTCCTTTTCTCATTTGAGGTTCCAGAAAGCTGAATGAGAAAGAGTTCACATATTTCAGCTTTACTCCAGCTGGTTTTCTCAAGTACTTCTAGCTTCCTTTTGGCACCACTGGATCTTGAATACAAGGACGGACTGCATGCTTACAGAGTATAGCAAGGTATGGTTTTGATTCAGGGTGAAAGTAAAAGTCACGTTACTGACACTTTCTAAAACATGGCTTCTTTTGAGCTTGAAAATGTCTAGAAGATTATCTTCTCACATCTTTCCTGAGCCAGGGGAAGTCCTAAAGGCAGATATTTCCAGCAACAGCTCTGGAAACTGTGGAAATGCTATACTCCTGCTGACCTCCTTGAGAAAAGAGGTACAGTTCCCGTGAGCACAAACAATGCAGAGTAGACAACTCTGAATGAACTCACTTTTTTGGCACGTGAACAGAAAGTAACTCACTCCCAGAGAGGTACAGTCTTTGGAACTGAGCCCCAAATGCTTAGTAAATTTCATAATCAAGGAGGGAAAAGTATTTTTTATTAAAGAAGTTCTTACTTCTCTCCATATGATGAAATTGGTGTTATCATTTACCGATGTTATAGGCTTTCATACCAAAAAAAAATTAACTTGCATTTTGCTTGATTTACCTCGATGCTACTTAAGAACCTTTACTAATTCCTAACTGATGGAGGAAGATGATTGTGACTCAAATAATTACTACCTTTGGTTTCCTTGGAAGAAAATTAAAGCTAAAAAATTTGTCATCTTTTGTCTTGGAGATATCTTGTTAGCAGTTTATTTATTAAAACACAAAACAACATTTCACCACATGGCAACTCTAAATGGGCCTGGAGAGTCATTTAAGACTTCTATAAGACAAATCTTTACCATGTGGGAACAGATCACAGAACGCGTTGATACTCTTTATGCATTGTTTTGAATTGACAACTTCCATGTAGTTCCTGAGCTGAACAGTAGATGGCTCCACGTTCCTTGACTGTGAAAAGATTGGTGCTTCCCAGCTGTAACAGTGGGTGACGGTTTAGAAAAATAAAAGGACAACTGGAGTTCTGGGTGAAAAAAACCTAAGAAATTGGTGTTTGTGATCTGGCATATTATTGAGCTTTGGAAAGTGGCACTGTTCGTGCTGCACAGCTGAAAACAAATACTGGCTGAAAAAGTCAATTCGGTCTTATTTTGTAGGTCTTAGGTGCCCAAATACGATGAGAAATAATTATTTCATTTTCCCAGAGGGACAAAAGTGATCTTCTCGATAATCAAAATCATCCTGAACTAATTACGAGCTGTCAAAAAGAACTTTCTGGGATATTGGAAATGGTCTCTTCTACACTGTCCAATACAGTGGCCTTTTGCCACAAGTAGCCACTAAGCGGCACTTAAAATGTGGCTGGCACAACTAAGAAACTCAATTCTTACTTCTGTTTAATTTAATTATACTTAAGTTTAAATATCCCCATGTGGCTAGTGGCTATCATATGGATGGCACAGATATCAGGTGCTGAATCATCCATACGATAACTCTCAAGCCAAATTATAGAGTATTCATATGGGGAGCATCCTTAACTAAAACGGTTTATATTTCTAGACCCAATTCATTTCAGCAGGAAAATGACCTGATACTCAGTGAGAACACTTAGTAAACAAGCAGAATTTTCTATTTACATTTTATTATGTAACATGGTTCCTGGGATAATTTTATTTTTTGGCTGTAAGTTCTTGGAAAACTATGCTTATCCTTCCCC